>NC_056746.1:216409126-216581626 GCF_019279795.1 Protopterus annectens | reverse complement strand
CCATTAGTGAAGTAAACTGAGAATTCTGTATAGAGCCAGAATAATTGATTTTACTGGAAGCAAGTTAATAGCATTTTAGACTATCCCATTTTATATCTAATACAGCCCCAATTTCCAGTTTCATCCTTGAAAATGAGTCATTTATGTCTACAGGGTCTTACCCATAATATCCTTCCCCAAATACATAAATAAAACATTTACTGAAGAGTAGCTCTTAAGACCATCTGCTTCCATTTTTCACTCAGGGATGCCTTGGGGAAAACTGTTTTTTAGAAGCAGCAGCTCCAAATGCCGGGGTCGATAGAAGGTTAGAGTTTTATAATGCAAAGCATGTTTAACACGATACAATCAGTGCATATTACTGCCTCATCATTATGGTGAGAAGAGCTGATTTCCCATTTTATAAGCTGATTTATGTTGTCTGCATGCTTCAGTAACTTACTGTCTGCTTAGTGTAACTGCTCATAAACACAGATTGTTGTCCTGGAATACAAGTATGTTTCACTATGACCATGGGCTGCTCATGAGTGTGTTCTCAGTGTGCATGTTTATGTGCATCTGTGTCTGCCTGTGTGTGTATGTGTAGGAACATGAATGGATTAACAGTATATGCATGTGTGTCTGTGTGTGTGTGTGTTTAGGGACATGAGTGGAACTGTACTAATGAATATGTGTGCTAGTGTAGAGAAATGAATAGGACTGAAAGAGAGATAGAGAGAGAGAGAGAGAGAGAGAGTGTGTGTGTGTGTGTGTGTGTGTGTGTGTGTGCATGTGTGTGTAGGGACATGACTGGGACTGTACAAGTGTATCTGCATGTGTGTATATGTTGGGACATGTGTTGCACTGTATTAGTGAGCTTGTGTGTGGGTGTGGGTGTGTTTAGGGACATGAGTGGGTTTGTAGTAATGAATATGTGTGTTAGTGTGTGTGTGTGTGTGTGTGTGTGTGTGTGTGTGTGTGTGTGTGTGTGTGCAGAGAAATAAATAGGACTGAGAGAGACAGAGTGTGTGTGTGTGTGTGTGTGTGTGTGTGTGTGTGTGTGTGTGTGTGTGTGTGTGTGTGTGTGTGTGTAGAGAAATGAATAGGACTGAGAAAGAGAGTGTGTGAGTGTGTGTGTGTGTGTGTGTGTTTGTGTGTGTGTGTGTGTGTGTGTGCATGTGTGTGTAGGTACATGACTGGGACTGTACAAGTGTATCTGCATGTGTGTATATGTTGGGACATGAGTTGTACTGTATTAGTGAGCTTGTGCGTGTGTGTGTGGGGGGGTTGTAAGTGTGTGGTGCAGTTGTAATGTGCCCTACTCCCTTTCTGTCAAAAATCATTTTTTCAACCACGTCATTTGTTTATATCATACTTTACCTGAAATATCTGTGGACCTTGTGCATGACATTCACAATGAAATGTAATTTGAAAAGTAATGTTAACAGTACAACAGGAAACATTTTTAATGGCAAAGTAGCCCCTACCTGACATAGAGACAATCATTATATACAGTTGTTTTATACAACTTCAACGTCTTATTTCAGTCTTTGCCAGTCTGTGTATCTCACAAAGGCAGCACAGGCAGAATGGGTGGAAAACCAGTGATTTCTTAAGGTCTGCAATGTTCTATAAAGTACGCTCCTGGCTTTATTCCACACAAGGTGACTATTTGAACCTGACAGTTTTTAATTTAATTTGTTAACATTTATTTATTTGTTTATTGGGTAAGTGAACTGGTCATCATGGACTCTTTTTAACCCCAATTTGTGCTGCAAGAACAAAGGTAAATGCAACGTATATAGAGGCATCAGAGTATCCAACCAGTCAACACATTTCTGGGAGGAAACTGGAGCACCTGGTGAACACCCATCCGGAGATAGGGAGAACATTTAAATTGTACATAAACAGCGACCAGAGATTAGGACTGAACCCAGGGCACAGGAACTGTGAGACATCTTAACCACTGAGCTACTATTTTCTCTCATTTGCTGTAGTTGTCTTATAGATCACTGAGAATTAATGATAGTCTAATAGATGCAACTGCAGGCATGATATATATGTATATGTTTTATAGCATATCTTTATATCTGCAAATGTGTTTTGTTCATTTCTTATGTGATCCGATTCACCCAGGCTGTGCAAATTGTCCACTGAGATCAGTGCACTACCCCAGTAAACAAATATAAATAAATAATTACTTTTTCATTTGCACTTTAATTTCTGATAGTAAAGATGCTGAGGATTCTGGGAGTGTGTGCTTCCACAGCAGGCAGCCATGATGTGCTGCTCTTATAAACCATCTCCAGAACTGCAATCTGATGCATCTCCGCATGCTCAGGTACAACAGTGCACAATTAGACAGATGCATAGGAACAGGAAGGACAGACAGAAAGAGAAATGATGAATAAACAGAAATATCGGCATAGTTTGATTCTATTTTTTTTTCATCACTAAGAACTACTTCAGTGAAACAATAACCCTCCTTTATCATTAATGCAACACAAAGTCATAGACTGCAGATAGACTGCTTTGAGAACTAAGTTATTCTCTTTTCTAAATTTATGGATAAAGCTATCTCTTTTTATACCCCCCAGCAAAATATATATTTCCTTATGTTGTCCCTTTAATTTTGTCAAAATTCTGTCCCTGCATTTGATGCTACCAACTTTCCAAGAAGTCTGCTCCAGTTATACACCATGCTTTCACTGCACAAAAACAAACTGAGAATGATTTTTCAAAAATGCTTTCATCATGGGAAAGACAAAAGCAGTGTTAAAGAGACAAACAATTAAAATTATAATGAGTAGAATATGGCTGACTATTTCATGTATCAATGACCAGCAAATCACCTCCTGGAATACTTTGCAAATTATTGTCATCAAAAATGCCAAATGTGACTACTTGCCTGAAGGAAGCCACTCAAAAGCCAGAAGATGTTGAAGGAAACAACATTTCAGTTAGTGCTGAATTTAATCTCACACACCATACTAAGAAAAACAGAAGATACATTCTTATCATCATAGTTATTATCCTGGAAGGGTGGCAAACCAGGAGAGCACAATAGTAAAAAAAGGAGCACCTCATCACAATTAGGGGCTAAAATGGGCAAGTGATGGCTGATTAGTCTGGTATTGTGAAGGAAGATGTTTTTCGATCTTAATATTAGGGAACAACAATAACTTTTCTTGAAGATAAGTTATATGGAGGAAAAAAATGCATGAGTTTGTAAGGCAAAATTCACTCTATATTGGTGAACTGATTTTGTTTTTCAGACTGGCGTTCTACATGGTGAGTAAACATAAGATCATAAACATGTCTTGCTTTACAACTCAGAGCACGCAGTAAATTTGAAGAGCTTTGGAAAAAACAAACTAGGATATCCCTGAACAAGCAGATAGGTGATGGGAAGGGCAATGAGCGATGGGTTAGAGATGCCATATCCAAATGCGGCTTTAGGTGATTAGCAGCAGGGGTCGTCTTGGAAAGGCCTTGCATTCATTAGTGTCCACGCTGTGTAGCTTGAAAGGGTGAGCATTTCACAAACTCTCCTGTCACAGATTAACGTGACTGTTTATATGTGAATGAAGTAATTATATAAACAAAAAGAATAAAATAAAAAACTCAAATGTCATAAACTGTTAAAACATGCAGTATGGTTTGTGCATGTTTACAGTATTTAGAGCATCATTTTGCATTCCGATACTATTTTCTACATCTTTGTACATATCGTTAATGCATTTTGCATATTTGTACATGCTGATAGTATTTTTCATCATATTTGTTGCACATGATGATACTGCCTTCTGCATGTTTCTCCATGCTTACAGTGTCTTTGTACTTGTGGATAGCAGTTTCTAGATTTGCTTGTGTATGCTGATATGTAGGTTATATAAAAAATATTGTGTACCATTTTGAATACATTGTGTATGAAAGAGAATGAGACACTGGAATACACCTGAAGAACAAACAAAACTGGCATGCATGCAGTGTAAGGAAGGTATAACAAAAACAACTGGTTAAGCTCAGTTTGGCTTCACTTTAAGGCAGAAAATGATGTGGGTTATACAGCAGAAGATTTAAAGATGAAAACTGAGCATGGAGGTGTGATGGTAAGCCCTGATGCAGTATAGTGGCATAGTGCAGACTTCTATCATAGCACAGAGGCAGGGTGCTAACCTCTAGGGAAATGAGGAGTGATGCTGATCTCTAGAAGAGCATGGAGGCATAATATTAAATCCAGGAACAGCAGAGATGTATGATGATGACCCCTGGTACAAAATGGAGACATGCTGCTAAGCTGTAGGGCAACAAGAAGGAGGGATGCTGACCTCTAGGGCAACAAGAAGGAGTTATTCTGATCTCTAGAAGAACTTTGAGGCATAATGTTAAACTAAGGACCTGCATAGATACATGATGCTGAGCCCTGGTACAACATAGAGACATGCTGCTAAGCTCTAGGGTGACAAGAAGGACTGATTCTGATCTCTAGAAGAACATTGATCTGTCCAAAGCATTTGATATAGTATCCCACAGCAAACTACTTACTATCTTAGTCAAACTCAACAAGCTCTTGTTGCTCTGGTTTCAAGACTACCTATCCAACCAACAACAAGCAGTTAAGTGGCATAATTCCCTCTCCCCCTTCTCCCAGTAACAGTAGGTGTACCACAAGGATCCATACTGGGACCCCTACAATTTAACATCTTTACAAACACCCTCCACACCGCCACGCAACAAAATACAACAGTCCAATATGCAGATGATACTATAGTGATCTGCTCAGCCCCCACATTCCAAACACTCCAGACTAAAACCCAAGAGACCTTCTCCAATGTCGAAAACTGGTTAAAAAACTCACAACTAATACTTAACCCCAAAAAGACTCAACTTATGCTTTTCCACCCTACCAAAACTATTGACTGTTCTTTTCTCTATCAATTCTGCCAAAAACACCCAAATCTCCCCAGTATCACAAGCTAAACGTCTTGGTGTAATACTTGACCAAAACCTAAAGTTTGACAAACATATAGCACAAACCATATCCAAAGTCCATAAAAAACTTGGAACCCTATACCGCTGCAAAAACTATCTAACCAAAAACACCAAAATTATTATATCTAGAACTCACCTTCTCTCTACATTGCTTTATGCAGCCCCTGTATTAACAAACCTTAACAAGACAGACCTACACAAATTGGCCATGTGCTATAATAAAGTAGCTAGATTTACAACCAACTCTAATTTCCACTCCCACCACTGTCACTCACTAAAACAATTAGGTTGGCTAGAACTTGCCAGCTTACTGAATTATTACCAACTGACCAACAAGATTCCTGATCTCTCAGGCTTACTCAACTTCCACAATTCTGCTCGCCAACTAAGATACACAAACAAAGCCCTTCTTCAAGTAGCTAAGTGTAGACACAGTGCTGGTGAATCCCTCTATTCCTACACAGTTGCCAAAATCTGGAATTCTCTTCCATCAGATATCAGATTGCAAAACAGCAGTCCCATCTTTAAAACCCAATTAAAAGCCCACCTCAATTTTATCTGGCAATGTACCTGTACTCACCATGGCTAGCCCTACTACCACCATTCAGATAAATCTTCCCCTGGCACTACTCAAAGGTCAAACACGTAGAAAAAAACTACCATAACAAATTGTATTTTTATATGTATATAACTGTATATATTACTGCACTTTCTTATTCAAATAAATTATATTGTCTGTTTTACTAATGTACACTCTACATATTGTACACTTCTGTAACTTCTCATCATACTATGCTATGATATACTATTTTTTGAACACAAAACACCCACACAACGCGCAGTTCTGGTACAATAAAGGCTGTCTCAGTGTTCGAGGACCGGACTGATCCTAAAATAATCCCAAAAGTCCGATGAAAAGTAAAAAAGTGTTTTATTACACTAAAGAACACAAAATAAAATGTTAAAAAACAGAACAAAGATTGAGCGCTTTCACCTCCCTCCAGAGGCTTCTTCAGAATCTAACACCATTTCCAAACGTTCCTTATTTAATACATATTGCTCCAAAATCATTGGCTAGCAGTATCATCATTGATTAACTAATTGAACATTAAAGGGCTGGCATATGAAAAAGGACCTAGCGTATACAACAACAAAGGACAGTGTACCAATAAGGCAATACAATAAAAAAATGAAATAAAATAAAATAAAATAAAATGAAATGAGGACAAACCCAAACATATTAGGGATGGCTGTTACACCGATGATGTCAGATGCTCGGAGCGAGTATGCTGGGGGTGAAGTACATCTGGATAACAGGCGTATGAGACCTAATGGTGGTCAGAGACATACCAACCAACAAAAAGGTAACCTTGGACATCAAGTAATAGAATCTTACAAAAACATTGATTTTCAAATGTGGTTGAATCAATCGCTTAGATTCAACACTAAGGAGAAGAAGAATGAACAAGCGGTTAATTTGACATACAAAGAAAAGTGTAAGACTTTTAAATCATTGTTACTTAAATACAAATCCTTGGCAGTAGAGAATTGGTACTTTGAGAAATGTTTAAAAGATAAAATAGTACCAAAAGGACTTAGGCTTAACAAATTTCCGAATAATGTGTATGAGGACAAAATGTTTTTTAAAGCAGTATGTGATATTTTTAATAATTGTGGGCTGGCATTGTTAAAACTGATGATGAAACGTAATGTTGAGGTCATGGAACAAACCAAAAAAGAAATTGATGGATTATACAATGAAATCAATACAGATTTATTGTTTTCTATAGATGAATATAAAAACATTTATTTGAGAGTTTTGCATGACGTTGACTATACTATTAACATGAATACTAATAGGAAGCTTAGGAAACTGGAGAGAGACTTGAATGAGTATGAAAGGGGTTTTGCTTATTGTAATGAAACCAAAAATAAAATTTATACATTGGGAAGAACTTCCAATGCTTATTATAACATTAGGAATAATAGAAACAACAACAGAAATAATATGTATAGGGACAATTACGAGTTTAGACAAGCTGGTATGAACAGGGAGGGCCAGCAAGGCTATTATGAACACAGTTCCTATGGACATGAACAACAGTTTTTCAATGGTAGAGATGGAGAAAATAATGAAAGAGCGGGTGTCCCTTTAGAAATGGAAGAACCCAGGAGGTCAGAGAGGTTAAGAAATCGGGCCCAACAATCCTCGTATGCACAAGTTACGATGAACAACAATACCCAACATTTGGGGAGGACACGCAGATAAGGGAAGATGTCAATCAAAGTACTACAGTAGATAGTAATAAAGTAGGTTCAATAGTAGAGGTAGACGAACAACACAATGATATTATTAGTTCATTCAATAATTTTTATATTTTTAACTACACTGATATACCCATTAATGAAACTTATTTTAACCTTTTTACAAAAGGTTTTACCTTTGTCCCTATTAAAAAACCTAGAATTGAAAATATTCTACTGGATATTAAAATTTTCACACGTAAATTAAATTTTATACATATGTATAAGGATAGGGAGGTGCAGGACAGGAAAAACATACTTATTAGATCTAGTACCTATAAACCCCTGCTTCAGTATGAAATCTTGAATTTTGAGAGATGTGTTACCAATAGAATATGTAATGAACACCAAAAAGAGATTGAGATGGGTAAAAATTTGCCTGAGGTCGAAATACCTTTGTTAAATGAACTAAGTGGTAATGATAGAATTCGTGTAATGAAACTAGACAAGGGTGGAGGGGTGGTATTAATGGACAGATGGGACTACATCAAAAGAATGAAAGATATTTTGGACAAAGAAGATTATTATGGATTAGTGACTAGGAATGAGATTAATATTTCCTATAAGAAGATATATTTAATTTTGGAAGATAATGTATTACAAGGATTGATTGACATTGAACTATATAAATTTCTAAGAGTCCCTAAGCCTGTTATACCTGTTTTTTTTGGTATACCAAAGGTACATAAGTCACTTTATAATCCACCCATGAGACCTATAGTTTCATCGCAAGGGTCCAAGACACAACCTTTGGCTATTTATGTGGACACTAAGTTAAAAAAGTTTTATAATAAATATAACCATATTTTAGTCGATTCATGGGACTTTTTAAATAAAATTGCCAAGAGTATTTGTACAGATGATATAATATTTATTACGATTGATGTAAGGGATTTGTTTTCAGGTTTTACCTCAGACTGAAGGTTTGGAATGGTTTGATGCAATGTTCATTGAAATGAATTTTTTAACAGGTGATGAATTTAAAGTTGTTTTAGAGTGTATGGAATTAGTTTTAAAATACAATTATGTTTATTTTCAGGGTGATTATCATCACCAAAAAGAGGGAATCGCCATGGGATCGGCATGTGTCCCCATATACGCAAATATTATTATGTTATTCTGGGAGCGTAAATATGTTTTTAGGTCAGAATTCAGTCAGCATATAGCAAAATATTTCCATTTTCTGGACGACATATTTGTCTTATGGACAGGGTCTTTTGATTCTATAAAGGAATTTATTTATTACATTAATCAAACAGCTACATTTCTACAATTCACATATCAGGTGGGAAGAGATGAAATTCATTTCCTAGATGTGAAATTAAATAAAGACCATCAAAAGAAATGTTATAGGTCAAACATCTATAGGAAGGAGCATTTTTCAAATGCCTATTTACATTTTGAAAGCGACCATCCTTATCAATTAAAGAAAAATATTGTGAAAGGACAAATGATCAGGATGGCTAGAATGATCTCTGACGAGGGTGATTTTGTAAATGAAATTAATAATGTAGAGAGAATGTTCCTAGAGAGAGGATATCCAATGGAACTTATTAATTCCATAAAAGAATATGTCCTGACAGGCAGGGGTAATAGATATATTCCCCTTTTAACCAGCGGTGGCACTACAGATTCTAGTTTTGAAGTAGATTTTTCAATAAACACCCACAATGAGCAGGGGGGTGACAATATTTATAACTTAAATACAGTACCATACTTGACATTAACATATTATAGAGGTATTAGATGGTTACAAAAATGTATTAATGAGACTTGGGATTTGTTCAGAAATATATCTACTAGAACTAAAGTGTTTCAGGGCAATATAAAATATAGTTTTAGGAGAAACAAGAATATTAAAAATATGATTGAAAGAGAAAAGATGAATATAGAAGGGATTAGTAAGAAGTGTGGTACATTTAGATGTGGTAGATGCGCATAGTGCTCTTATATTGCTGGATTAAAGGAAGTGAGAATACCTAGTCTAGACTTGACACTTAGGGCTAGAAGGTATAATAGTTGCTACTCAAAAGGGGTTGTTTACCTAGTATTTTGTCAAGCATGTTGGAGCTACTATATAGGGAAAACCGAGTGCCATCTCAGATCTAGAATTTATGAACATATCAGAGATATAAACAAGCACAATGAGAATAACGCCCTATATAGGCATGCTCTGACTTGTAATGTGGCTGATTATAAATTCTGGGTAATAGAGGAGGTCATTTAACCAGATAGGGGTGGTGACTGGGCGACACTTTTGGAGTATAGGGAAATGATTTGGCAGTTAAGGCTCGATGCATGTTGTGGTAAGGGCCTTAATGACCACATTTCTATAACTCCAGCACTAAAATTGTTAGCTGCAGACCCAAAGACTAAAAACAAAGTCAAAACAAGATGACAGTGTTACAATCTACTCCCTTCTTTTAAATTAAGAATTTTTAGAATTTTATATTTTATTGTCTATATTTTATATTTTACATATACATTTTATATACTTCATATATTTATTATATTTAATATATTATATATATATATATATATATATATATATATATATATATATATATTCATGTATTTATTCAATTCAATTTATATTTTTTATTACACATATTTATATATTTACGTATACTTAATTATTTATTTATTTACTTTTTTCTTTTTAATTTAATAGGTAAATATATTATTTTGTATATTTATACTGCGTAATTAAATTGTTCTTCAACCATTCTGAATCGGACTGAATTCCACACAATCAGATAGTTTTTATATATTCATATATATATACATTTTTACAGCATACATTATATATTTAAAATATGTTTGGGTTTGTCCTCATTTCATTTTATTTTATTTTATTTCATTTTTTATTGTATTGCCTTTTTGGTACACTGTCCTTTGTTGTTGTATACGCTAGGTCCTTTTTCATATGCCAGCCCTTTAATGTTCAATTAGTTAATCAATGATGATACTGCTAGCCAATGATTTTGGAGCAATATGTATTAAATAAGGAACATTTGGAAATGGTGTTAGATTGTGAAGAAGCCTCCGGAGGGAGGCGAAAGCGCTCAATCTTTGTTCTGTTTTTTAACATTTTATTTTGTGTTCTTTAGTGTAATAAAACACTTTTTTACTTTTCATCGGACTTTTGGGATTATTTTAGGACCAGTCCAGTCCTCGAACACTGAGACAGCCTTTATTGTACTGGAACTGCACGTTGTGTGGGTGTTTTGTGTTCAATTCTCCTTTGGTTATCAGTTGACATATACTATTTTTTGCTGTATTAATTTGTACTCATCTCTGAAGTTTGTATTTTTATCATATATGTGGAGCTTTTGTATTTTTTATGATTGTCATGTATGTGGATCTTTTCTCTCCAGGTCTCTGCTGAAAACAGGCACCTGATTGCCCAGTCAGACCAACCCAGTAATCAAATATAAAATAAAATAAATAAATTGAGGCATAATGTTAAACCCACGAACAGAAGAGATAAATGATGCTGAGCCCTGGTACGAAATGGAAACATGCTGCTAAGCTCTTTTAGAGCAAATGGAAGTGGTTTGATACTGAGCTTAGGCACAGCATGTAGGAGTAATGCTGAGCCATGGCATGGCATAAAGCATTGTTATGATCCAAGACAGAATATGTTGGTATGATTTGGAGACCTGACACAGCATGGAGGCAGTATTCTGCACCCTAATAGGGTATTTAGACATGGTGCTGACCAATGCTGACCCATGACAGAGCATGGATGCATGGTACTGCACCCTGGTAGGGTTTTAAGGCATGGTGTTAACCTGTGCTGACCCATGACAGAGCATGGAGGCATGGAGCCAAACCTTGGTACAGCATGAAGACATAGTGCTGACCCCTCATGCACAATATGGAGGGATGACACTGAGCCCTGGCGCAGCTTAAAGGCATGGTGCTGAACCATGACATAATACTACACTACCTCGCAGACTACCATCAGTAGCTTCATTAATCGCATGACTTGGTATGAATATCATTTGTTGTTCCTACAAAGCACTTAAAGGCTATCTGTTACAGCTACAGTCACCTTTCTTCTGCCGACATTCACCTTTAAACTAAAAGTAAAACTATTAGTGCCCTTTGCTAGCAAATAAACTCCAAATCAAATCCTCTCCTTCCTATATTCACAATAATGATAATTTGTTTTACTTTTCACTGGGTCCAGTTCTTTTAGGTAATAGAAGAAAACTGCTTCAGCAAGATAACTCCTGTAAAGTGGAATCATCTACCTTGCAAAAATAGAATCCAAACAGATCATCTCACTTTTAGAAGGAAAGAAATGAATTACCTTAAGTATGAATAAAAATGCTAATTTATCTGCTACAACTGATTTCACCTCAGTACTGCTCTACTGACTTAGCAATCCAGTCTCAACATACGGATTTAACAGTTGTTATAAATATGTAAATATGCAAACTGCTGTCAACCTACAACAGATTTTTGCTTGTCCATTTAAGGTGTATTTAATGTTCTGTATAGGGTCTATATTAGATCACCGAGCACTTAAAAAAGTGAACAGTGATTAATCGACCCTATGTAAGCATAAGCTTACAATTTCCAACTATCATAACAGCGATTTTTTTTTCCTAGGGAAAAAAATCATTGTTCTAACAAAAAAAAAAAAAAAATTTTAAACATTACATTAAGTGGGGGGCTTTGCCCCACACACACCTCGATGTGGAGGGCTGTGCCCCCACACCCCCTACTTAAATATACCAACTCCGAGACTGCACTACAGTGCCAAAAATGACCAAGTAATGTAGCGGCCAAGCAAATTCTTTCCAAGGGAAAGAATTCGCTTAAAAGCCGCTTCGATATTTTGACGTTTCAGGCTTTTGAGTTCTAAATAATGTGTCTTTGGTCTTCTAATAGGGAACCTCTGTATATATATGTATGTGTGTGTGTGTGTGTGTGTGTGTGTGTGTGTGTGTGTGTGTGTGTGTGTTTACATATATATATATATATATATATATATATATATGTGTAGATGTAGATATAGTCAACTTGCCAAACACAAAATGAAGCCAGCACAGCTAAATGAAAATCAGCTTCTTGAAACTGCCAAGTTTGGTCTTGTGCTAGCTCATGGCAAAGTAGGAAAAAGAGAATTTGCCCTTACCCCACTGTAGTATGACCTTATGGTTGGTATATATAATTAGCAGGGATGTGGGTAAAAAAAAAAAAAAAAATATATATATATATATATATATATATATATATATATATATATATATACAGTTTACTGTATGTTGCGCATTTGAGAAATAACATGCACATACATATGTATATATGTATACTCACACACTGTAGTTATTCCAGTATTGTACATACTTAGGTACTGTTTTATTCCACTTCTTTCTTATGCATTCATACTGTAATGTGAATTACATTGGGATCATGGTTGCAAATAAATGGTCTCTAGATTAGTCTACCTTAGTGGGGAACAAGCTATCATAAATAAAACAAACATAAATTAATAAGGCACTGACCTCTGGCATGGTATGAAGTCAAGCTGCTGACACACTGGCATAGTGAGTTGATATAGTGCTGACCCCAAGCAGGGTAGATGGGCATAGTAATGAGTCTGGATTGGTATCTAGGCATGGTGTTGACCTCTAGCAGAGTGTGCATGCATTGTATTGGGCTCCTATATGGCATGGAAGCATATAGTGTTGTACCCTGGCAGAATATGCAGAAATGGTATTTGATCCCTGTATGGTATAAAAGCTTGGATTTGACCCCTTGCAGAATGTGTAGGAATGTCATTTAACCCTTGTTTGCTATAAAAGCATGGTGTTGACCCATGGTAGCGTGTGTAGGTATGGTACTGTTTTTGTATGGTATAAAATCATGATGCTAATCTTTAACAGAACATTGTAGGCATTGTTCTGAGGCTTGGTTCATGGAGCCATGGTGCTAAGCCCTGGCACATGGAGGTGTGGTGCTCAGCCCTGGCACATGGATGTGTGGTGCTTAGCCCTGGCACATGGGGGTGTGGTGCTGAGCCCTTGCACATGGGGATGTGGTGCTGAGCCCTGGCACATGGACATATGGTGCTGATCCCTGGCACATGGAGGTGTGGTGCTGAGCCCTGGCACATAGGGGTGTGGTGCTGAGCTCTGGCACATGGGGGTGGGGTGATGAGCCCTGCCACATGGATGTATGGTGCTGAACCCTGGCATATAGAGGTGTGGTGTTGAGCCCTGGCACATGGGGGTGTGGTGCTGAGCCCTGCCACTTGGTGCTGTGGTCCTGAGCCCAGGCACTTAGAGATGTGTTCTTCTCATCCACTGCCATGCTTTCTACTAACAATCTATTGGAAGACCTAGACCATTTTCCACTTTCCCATCCTCATCTCTCTTCCTTCTATCTTTTTTATTTGTTTTACTTCTGATATCTTTGCACTACTTTCTTCTATACCTAGATGTTATACTTTAGTCTCCTCCTCTTGTTACTCATTGAACTAGATTACTGGAAAGCTACTTCAAATGACATTAATTTCCAGGGTTCTGTTTTAATTAAAACTAAGCACATTTTGGTGTTACAGTACATTTTGATACAGATTAAGTTCTTTCAGGGATATACAATAAATGAAGATAAAGCAAATGTTATGGTGGTAAGCTCTGCACCCATTTATGAACTCCTTCAGCAATACCCATATTTATGGGTATACAATAATATGACGCAGGGGCAGCTCGTGCTATAGGACTGCAGCCCCCCACCTGTAAAAAGAAAAATAATTGCATCCCTCCCACTGTAGAAAATGAAAATAAAAAAAATAAAAATTCACGAGAGTCTCGGAACTCACGCATGCGTGCTGAGTTCCTGACTGCTGTGTTAGGCAGTCCAGAACTCCATGTTTTACTTCCTGAACTCCAGACTGCTCAATTAGGCAGTCCGGATAGGGAAGGAAAGGAAGTCCATCCTGCCAGCCCAGAGGTCTGTGCGGTGACGATTGCACAGTCTGGAAGCACACTGGATTGCATTGCCCACAGGCTCGAGCCTACTCACGGCTCACGAGAAAACCCAGAACAGCCTGCGCAGGCTGTTATGGAGGTGATTGGGCTGCTACGGAGGACTTAGCTTGCAGTTATGGGCTGCTACAGAGGTGATCAGGCTGCTACCTAGCCTGCAGAGGACAGAATCAGGCAGGCCGCTACAGAGGATCAGAAGGTAGTGTGTATGTGTGTGTGTAAAATGCCCCAGTTGCTACATGGTGGTGGGTAGAGAATAAGGCTTGAACCTGTACCTTTGGCCCAACTGGCAAGAGCCTGAATTCCCTACCCACCACCATTTGTAAAACATTTGCAGTTTTTGCCTCATATTTGTTCTGTTCTGTTCCTCATAAAATCTGTGGTTTCTGTATTTTTGTTACTTAACACAGCCAGTAGTGCAGTGGTGCAGTGATAGCATTGTGGCCTGACAGCTACAGGTTGTCTGGCTTGATTCTTGGCTGGGGTACCTTCTATGTGGAATCTGCATGTCCTCCCTGTGTTTGTGTGGGTTTGCTCTGGTGTCCTCAATGGATATTTGTCCCTATTTTATGGGATGTATTCTCCCATTATTGGCTTCATCCAGGTTTTTTGTGCCAAGGTTGAGAACTATGGTGATAACTGAATTCACTGAATATGTTGGGGGCTGAATTCCCCCATTATTGGCTTTGTTCAGGTGTTTTGTGCTAAGATGTTGACAGCTATGGTGAGAACTGAATTCACTAAATAGTAGCCATTTAAGTTTCAGTCTTCCTTTCTTTCATAAAACAGATGATTTGGCATAGTGGTATGTTGCTCTGACTGTTTTGCACAGGGTCATGGGTTCAATACTTGGCAGTGAAATGTATAGTGGTAATACAGCATTTTATTCTAACAATTTTCCAACATTATACAAGCAATGTTTAAAATGTGTCCCTGTTTTTCGGCCTTTTACCCGCAACCCCTAAATTTTGGATTTTTCCAGAATTCTTGTGCTGCAAAGTTCAGAGATGCAGCTGAGTGTCAAGTAGATTTTACAAAAAGCTGAGAGCTGCAGGGGAACAAAAGTTTAGCGCTGCTTATGCCTTGTCTGTTTGCGTTGTTAATAGCACAATAGGTAGTGTACTTGCTTCTGATGCTGTGGGTTCTACTCCCACAGTAAGTAGATGCATTGCTGATACTGTACTGTATTGTAAATGGGGTGGATGCTGCAGTCCTTTTTGGTGAAGATACCTAGTAACTATGAACCTGTTATCAGTTTAACATCCATTCCCTACTGCAATATTAATAGCTTATCGTTTTTTTATGCAACTTAGTAAATTTATTCCTCAAGGGCAACAGGTACTTTATTTGTAGATGAAACAATGAAATATAATGTTGTTTGCTAGTGCAACCTCTTCATTAGTTACAGATTTCTTTAATGTGGAATTATTTAGATGACTTTTACTTCTTCAGAGATTGTGCATATTTACTGATACTGGTGGACTGTAGAAGTTTGAGTAGACTTTTATGATAGAAATGTTCTGAATTGGGCAGTTTTGTCGTTATTGGTGCATGCATTTTGTTTCGTTGTTTACTGGAAAAATGTTCCGAACTGGGCAATTTTGTCATTATTGGTGCATGCATTTTGTTTCATTGTTTACTGGAAAAATGTTCAAAACAAATTTCAAACACCCTCTAACAACTGTACTATATTGTACAAGGAATATAATTTAATATAACGAGGAAGGTATATCAAAGACCAAGTGTATGTTTCATGTCCAAGGGGCCTATAATTTGAAAACAGCCCAAAGTTAATCTTTATCTGCCACTGGCAAAATGTATTTTCTTTGAATGTGTGTTTCAATGCTGTTTCAATGAATGTGAGTTTCAAGGGCAGAGAAGTTTTAATGTTAAGTCTGTTTTCATTGTGAAATTGCATTGCTTTATTTAGCAGATGTCTTAGTGTTTGTGCTGTAAAATACAAAATAAAACTTTCAAATGAAGTCCAACTCATCGTAGAAGTAAAGCAGTATGCACATGAGTGTTTATGGTAAATGGGGTGAAATAGCCAAGTAATGGTTCATTGGAATGGCTGCGGGGGGGGGGGGGGGCTCCATTCAACCATGATTTTGTGAGGGGGAAGAGCAGCAAATTCAAAGATAGCCCCAGCTGAACTATACCTCTCAACTGTCCAGATTTTCACAGAATTAATAGATTTTTGCTTCTTATTTTTGGTTTGTTCCTCTTAAAATGTGTGGGTTTTCTTGCAAATAATTTAGGATTTAAGTCACTAAATAATGTCAGACACTGAGTTTCACACTTCATAACCTTCAGAAAAATGCATACTAAAGCAAGACCTGTTATTCTATCAATTGTCTCAGTTTATACAATAATTTATAGTACTGTTTTTATGTTCCCCCAGTATATTTGGCCTTGTCCAGAGTTCCTGCATTAACAGGTTGAGAGGTACGTGCAGATAAATTGCTTTATAGAATTAGGCATATCCAATCCTCTCAACTGTCCACGATTTTTGCTCAAAATGTTGCTCTTCCCACCACAAAATGGAAATTTTGGAAGAAAATGTGGAGGGCTTACAATTAAGAAATAACTGTAATAATCAGAGTTATATATTACTTTTACTTCAGAAATGCATGTAGATTCTTTTATTTTGTCAGCTGCTCAAGTTAGCAGTACTAATATTTAAAAAGTGTCCCTTCTTTGACAGGTTCCCAGCTGTATTGTGTGGCTATTTTATATTTTTGCATCACATTTTGGTCCATTTTTCATAAAATTGAGTTTTTTTTGGCAAATTTGTGACAAATCATTAAAGACTAAAGTTAGAATATAATGACAGACATTTGAGTTTCAGATTCCGTACCTTTCAGAAAATTCATACTAATGCAAGACCTACTATTCTATTATCTTTCTAAGTTTATAAGAGCAATATTTAAAAATTGTCCTCATTTTGGGCCTTTGTCCCACTTCTATGTATGGCTCTGTCCATATTTCTTGTTCTGAGGTTGAGAGGTATGACAAATGTTGTCAGGGCCATCACAGTCAGCCAGAGACATTTCAAATTGTGACATACTTGTTGCACCCCACTCCCCCATGTAGTGACTCTGGATGTGTCCAAGCAAGGCAAGGAGCAGTTATGCAGTGTAAATATGCAGAGTATCCCCCATTCAAGGTAGATACAAGTGCTACTTTTATTCTGTCCTTGATTTTGCAGAATGTTCTGGTTTCTGTCCTATTTTTATACTGTTAATTTATGCTTATTTTTACTTGGAAAGTGCCTGTTGCTCTGTTTTTTAAGTAGCAATGCTTTAATGACCACCATCTAAGCTTGTCTGAGATTGTAAGATGCAAGTAAGCTTTAATAAGCATACTGTTAAAGAACTGCCAACATTGAAAGCCTTACTTACATAACTAGATAATGTATAAGCCTTGGGTATTGAGATACATATTTCAGTATTTGTAATAAAGGACAGGATTACATTATTTTAAGAAGCTCATTACATTTGTTGAAGACTTGCAGTCATCTTTTCAGGCTTTACCTGTAACTGTAGAAACCAAAAGGCCTGGAAAAGCTGCAGAAAAACATTATTTATAAATATTTTTTACTTCAAAGCAATACAGAGTCGCTGGTGTTTGTATATAAGGCTTACATCACTTGGATACAAGTGCAAAGAAAGGAAATCTTGTCAGGTACACTTGCTATACTTGGTCTATTTTTCTGCAGCTATTCCAGGCCTTTAGGCTTTACCTGTAAACCAAACAGAATGCCAGTCTATCATGTGTGGTCCATTACCTGTACAGTAATCCTTTAAGCAAAGTATCTTGAGCTTATTTCTTGTTTGCTTTTCATTTTTTACTTTGATCATGTTTTCCCCATGAAACAAGTAGATAGCTGTCAGGCAGCAGGTCTTTTTTGGGTAAGAAACATTTTTACAAGTGGGGGTATCACAGAGATTGCTACTTTCAGCATGTTACTTGGTACTTTAATAAAGCTGAATATAAATTATAATTAGAACTGCAGTGCAAGGAGAAGTGGTTTGAGTTGAGTGCTGCTTGTTTTTCTTATACTTGATTTTGACTGGCATTCTAGTAATGTATTTAAAAAGTAATTTATTTTTTCATGCCTCACAACCTTTTTGTTTCCATCTAGCTATTAAGTAAGCTGTCATGCAGCCAATGCATTGAAATATTTTTTCTTCTACACTTCATTTTGTCTTGATTGGACTCTCATAATAACAGTTTGGCACCCAGGGCAGTGTATTTAATTAAAGTTACAGGTTTTGTGGTTTTGAGCATAGCTCCTCCCCTTTCTAATTGACCACACCCCCTTTCCTATTGACCCCACCCATTCACCTGTCTCCTGCAGCCCACTTTTGATTTAAAGCCATCAGCCACCACTGATATGAAGTATTTAAGTGTACAGATGAAAATGGATTATGTTTACTGTAGCTAAGTATTATAGCAAGAGACTAAACAGAGGATGAAACAAAAATAAAGAGAATTTATTTGTCAGGGGAAGAAGGCAAGAGTTAATAGGATTAAGTTGATTCTTTCCACAGAACAATATCATTTAGGGTTATATGATTTAAAGGAGTATTTTAAAGGTAGACAATTAAAGCTCACATATATAACTCAAGCAGAAGATTATGAGTCAAAGTGGAAAACGATGAGGGTGAAATGGGGGGGTTTCAGACAATACCAGGACGAAAGCACTTAATTTTTTAATAAAGATTGTGGTTTGCTGTGGTTCCCTTCTGTCTCCTTCATTGTTTATATTTATAAAGTAGCATAATGTATTCTAAGAGTTAAAGCAACAAGAGAACAAAGAGAGGAGATTTTACAAATGGGGATGGATACAAGTAGAGGTATAGAAAACAGGTGAAAGAGGCTGGAATTTGCTGGAGAAAATTAGCAAAGGAACCAAGGCATTGGAAGCAAATAATTCAAGAGGAAAAGGTAACAGAGTGAGATGAGGTTAAAGAGGAGTTTAGACTGCAGGTTAAAAATTGCCTTCTATATCAGGGATTGATATCACAGTAATGGAATGGAGAAAGTGATAGGGGATTGCTAATTAAAAGGCCAGATTGTGTACATTTTAGTTAAGCCTAGAATAGAAGATGATTTTAAAAAAGGGATAACTAGCAGGGCTTATAAAATATTCTATGATAACTATAAGAATCAATCAGAAGAGGTTGCAAAAGATTAAGGAAAGAGAACAGGACAAATTACAAGGGATCAGTGGGAAAAATTTTGTAGGGCTCTCAAATATGCAACAAAATCCAGAAGGATTAGGATTTTTGCTGAAAGCATTTGTACTGAAAGCCCAAGTAAACTTCAGAAGATTTTTCTCAGATGTTAAATTTTGTAGATGTGGCGGGAAAGAGGGAGGAAACTGGGAGCAATATTTCTGGGAATGTAATGAGCTGAAAGATTTTAAAAAATTCCTACAGTGTACTTTAATAGAAATGTTGGGGGAACAAACGGTAATACTAAAGAAATGACTCTTTTGAGCTGGTATTGAATTGTCTAGGCATAGTAAGGCCTTACTAAGTTTAATGCTATTGCAAAAAAGCAATTACTGTAACATGAAAATGTAAGTCTAACCCAGCTGTAATGAAAGTAATGAATATTGTAAAGGAGATAATAGAACTGGCAGTAGGAAGATTAGAAATGGAAAGAGCAAACATAAATAAATGGAATTTGTGTGGACAATAGGTGCAGATGAATACAAAGGGTGAGGAATGAAATTTAAGAGAAGAAAGGAAAGCAATTTATGTAATGCTGAAGGGATGAAAATTGTTAAAAAGAAATCAATGGGGCCAGGTCAAAAGGGTGTACACCTCACTGTAACCATTTCCTATTCAGAGACACTGCCACGGTGCTTTGACATGAAGATGTGCAGGACAGCAGTGGGCTGTCTCTGTGGCCATACTAAATGTTAATGAGATATTCCATGGGAGAGGCACATGCTAAACAGCCATGCACTTTCCTCAGGAAGGCATTTGCACAGTCAAGTGATTCAGACAACTGTTTGGCTGCTTAAAGTAACATGGCTGCTCATGGTCTCCTGTGATAATGAATATGGTGAAAAGCATTTGCTCACCCATGGAGGTAGAGGTAAGTGCCAGGGATTTTAGTGGACAGGTAATGTTGGAATGTGTGCATGTATGTGTGTGTGTCTGTCCAGTCTACTACATAATTAAACAACATAAATAAATATAAACCTAGTTATTCACTAAAGGGTCATTCATATTCAAAAGTGTACATGCTGAATGAACAGCCCAGTCAAAGTGCTTATTGTAAAACAAGCACATTCCAAAAGAAAAAGTCCAGCTACTGAAATCTTGTTGAGTGACTGCATATTCTGCTGGAATATGCTGCTATGATATAATCATGTCATACTGTATCACAATAAATAAAGTACATAAAACACAGCAGTACCATCCTATAGAGTAAGGCTTCATTCCCTCTCTCCAGCTGCATCCAGTGTTACTCTTGGCAAATGTCTTTGACAGGAAATTAATAAATCTTCTCATATAATGTACATAGTAAAACACCTCTTTCCCCTCATCAATACTACACTTTACATATAATCAGTTAACATATAATGATATTGCTTATCCAGCACTTTATATGATAGTATAAGTTAAAAAATGTAACACATCCATTACAAGAACCTCAGAACAACACTCACTCTGTTCTTCTACCAAAGGAGAGTAGCAAAATAATCTCTCAAATTTATGCTGGAATGTTCTTTTGCAGAAGTAAAGCTGTTCAGCATAAGTACGCGAGATAACTGTGCTAATGCTTTATTTTACATAAATCTGCAAATTGTTATCAGCACAGTTCTCTGCCTTCTTCCTTAGGAAAATGCATAAACAAGCAACCTGCTTGTTAATTTTCTGCTGCCAAAATGCAGCCTACCTCCAAGGATTTAGTGATTTCATTCCTCAGTGACATGCCAGAAAACCAAAACTTTAAAGAACAGACCAAATATATGAGGCAAACAGCTCCACTTTCTGCCAAAATCTGCTTATCTTATCTTATCCTACCAGACCACTCACTGTCTACACAAAAGATAGCTCATCAGGGGATGGCAGAGATAACAATGTACTGTGCAGCCACAGAGCAGGCCCAGTACCTACCTTGGATACACCAGACTACCAGAAGCAGACTGAAGGGTACTAACATCCTTTTACATGATGGCATTACTTAGAAAGGCTAAGAATGTTTTTTTCTTAAATAATGCCATTGTATAATTTTTATTTATTTTATTTTACATTTGTTGACCGGGAGTGTCCGACTGAGCCAAAGCCCTTTTTCAGTGGAGGACTGGGGAGAAAAGCTATAGACATGTAACATTCATACAATCTAACAAAATTTAATTAAAACAAACAATGTTGAATAAAGAGAGTAATCTTGGAAAATTTTTGGTTTACAATAACTGTTACAGTCCAAATTTAGAGAAAATGAAGTAAAAAGAGGATACAAGAATTATTTAGATGTGCAAATCTTATTTACAACAGTTAACAAGTTATTTCATCAGTAAACCATATTGAGTGGCATGCAGGTTGACAGAGGGACTGTTAGTACAGGAAAGTAGGTTAGGTAGGGGTCACAATAGATAAATTGAAGCTAAAAGGAAGGATTTTGGTCTAGGAGGGTGTTTAGCAGGGGCAGGTCCAGTATTTTTTTGAAGTAATCTTTCGTAGCTATTTTAAATTTTTTGGGGTTTGTTTGATTTCTGATATCTAGGGGGAGTTTGCTTCATTCAGTAGTAGGGTGGTAACTATATACATTGCCACCAGTTTTTGTTTTTGGTTTGTAAATATTTAGTAAGTCTTGGGTTGCACTTCTGAGATGTCTAGTAGGAGACTAATGTGAAATGAGAGATGATAGAGCTGGGCAGAAAGATGGTTAATATAGAATGGAGTGGATCATTTGTAATTGAGATTGGAGTAGCAGGTGAGGTAGTTCAAGCCAGTCAAGGAATTTAAGGGAGAGAATGATGAGATTTATAGGGTTGTGGAGCTACAAACCTGGCTACTTTGTGGTAGGTAGTTTCTAGCTTAGAAAGTAGAGAAGGGTTTAGATTAGTAAGTATTTGGGAGCAGTAAGTAAGGCAAGGGAGAAGATAGGCATGAGATAGAGTATGTCGGGCTTCTGTGGTGAGGAATCTACAATTTCTGTACAGGAGTCCTAGCTTCTGATGGGTTTTCCTGATGCAATTGTTAATATGTAAATCAAATTCTAGTTGGTCATCAATAGTGATTCCAAGTAATTTTGTGTTGGCGTCCACTTCAGTGGGAGTATTGTTAGTGATGTAATGGTAAAGGAAGGTTTGATGTGATTAACAGATTTAGGGAGAAAGAGAAGCAGTTTAGTTTTTTTTTTTGGATGGAAGATGAGCTGATGTTTTTTGAGCCAAGTCTCAACAGAGTTGAAGGATGTCTGGGTAGTGGAAAGGAGTTCAGAGGGTGAGTTTGCAATAGTGATGACTGTTGAGTCATCAGCATATTGGACAATGGAGGACTGTGGACAGGAGGAGTAGAATGAGTTGGTAAGTATATTAAATAGTAGAGGCCCAAGTATGGCTCCTTGGGGAACACCTGTTTTTATGTATGGGAGAAGAAAGTGCTGAGTCTCATCTGACTAATTGCTGTCTATCAGTGAGATAGCTGGAGAACCATGCTACTGTATCAGAAGCGAAATAGAGGTCTGTGAGTTTGTTGAGTACTAGGGAGTGTGAAACAGTGTCAAAGACCTTAGAGAGGTCAAGGAATAGGCAAGATATACATTTATTATTGTCTCTGGCTAGAGAAATGGTATTGAGAAAGGATAGAAGAGCAATAGTGGTACAGTGCTTAGGACAGAAACCGTGCTGAGTA
Source organism: Protopterus annectens (assembly GCF_019279795.1). NCBI lineage: Eukaryota > Metazoa > Chordata > Ceratodontiformes > Protopteridae > Protopterus > Protopterus annectens. Next base: position 216,558,462 of record NC_056746.1, on the reverse strand, counting down.
GGAGTGAGAAGTTTTTCTTGTAGGGGATGATGCACAGTTTATTTGAGTATACATTTCTCAAGTATTTTGGAGAGAGTATGGCAATGGGTCTGAAATTAGATATTTATGTGGAGTTACCTCCTTTGTGAAGTAGAAGAGCATAGAACTGTTTCCAAATAGTTCGGACTTTAGATTCAGAGATTGAGCGGATGAGAAGGATAGATAAGGGGCACAGCCAAGGAATGTGCAGCAATCTGGAGAAAGTATGAAGGAATATGATCAGCTGATTCAGAGCATGGCTTAAGTTTAGAGAGTAGTGATTTAATGTAGGTAGTAGGAACAGGTTTGAGAGAGAGAGTGTTTGTAGGGTATGCAGAAGGGGGTGGTTCAGGGAGGTTAGAGGAGTTATAGTTAGGAGAGTTGCAATTAATAGTTTGGTAATAGATTTTATAAAATAGGTATTGAAGGTACTGGCAGTCTCTTTGGGGGTATTATCAGGACATGGGTTTGGTGAGGTAGGGTTTCCAGGGTGTAGAATCTGATTAATAGCGTTCCAAAAATTTTTTGGGTCTGATTTTAATGTTGTTGGGGGATTAAAGTAGAAGTTTTTTTGGTAATTGTCGATGAGTTTTTTTGTTTGATTTCGAAGTTCTTTGAACTTTTTCAAGTTGGCAGGAAGTTTGGATTGTATCCATATTTTCTGGGCCCTATCTCTGCTTTTCATAAGAGAATAGGTAGTTTTTGACAGCCAGGGTGAAATTTTGACTTTTACTCAGATTTTTCTAGTTGGGGCAAGTAAGTTTAAGATGGTAAGGAAAGCAGAGATAAAGGAATTAACTGCTTCATCCAGTGGAAGCTGTTTAAGGAAATTTCAGTTGACTCTAGAGAGAAGGGTTTGGAATGTTTCAGGTAAAAAGTTGGTGAGCTTACAGCAGGTAATATATCGGTGGGGTTTGGAAAGATGTGTGGTATATCTGAGGACCTAAATAGATGACTGGTCACTATGGGAGTTGGGTAAAGTTTCTGGATTTTGATACTTACAGGGATTTGAAACTAGTATCCAGTCTATCAGGGAGCTTGAACTGTGTGTTTTGTTGGTGTGTGGAGGGTGAGAGATAAGTTGAGTGAATCTGTATAGATTTATATGATGTTAAGAGTTAGGAGTAATGAGGTTCAGCCAATCAGTATTTACATCCTCTAGGAGGATAGTTTCATTAGGGATGTTCTGGGAGAGCTATGAAAGGTTTTTCAGTGAGGGAATGTTGTCACCAGGTGGGATATATATATATATATATATATATATATATATATATATATATATATATATATATATATATATATATACATATACAGTTATTACTGTAATGGTATTATGGTTATTAACCTTCAGGTTTGCAGCAAGTATTTTGGCAGGTGAGAATGAGGGAAAGGTTAGTCTGGTTTGGGAGAGAGTATGTTTATTGGAGTGAATAAGAGCAACACCGCCACCTTTCTTTTAATGTGATCTTGGCTGAGAATATTATAACCAGAGGGGAGAATATCTTTATCTTGGCACTGGGATTTAAGCCAAGTTTCTGTGACAGAGATGATGTCTGGATTGTGATGAGGTATCCATGCATGAAATTGATTTACTTTATTTAGGATGCTTCGACTATTGATAGAATAGAATGATAGATGATTGTTATGTATGGATGACTGGTTATAGTTAAGGGGATTGTTTAGATGGGTGGATAAGTTAGCAGTAGAACCAGGACTGGTATGTGTGTTAGTAGTAGGACCAGGATTGGGATGTATGTCACCAGATAAGAGCAGAATCATCGAGAAATAGTATGGTTTTCTTTTAAATGGGTTGCCGTGGAAGTGAGTGGTTTTATATTTTGGAGGAGAATGGTATGAGGGAAGGATTTTTATTTTGGGGAAGGATATGTTGGTTGGAAGGATGGAATAATAGCAACAATCATCTCCTTTGTGTGGATAATGCAGGCTTTACTCACAACCGGTGTTTTTAATTACTTGGACTTTGCTCTTATGATCAAACCATGCCAACTGTGGGTAAATCCTGCATTACCCAAACCCAAACCCAGATTTGGATTATTGCTAAAATATACAGACAAATAAAGAAACAAGCAAACAAAGGAAATGAATAAAAATGGGGGTTATATCAGTCTGTCAAAACGGCTCAATATCGAATACAAAATGTTCGAACTGTAAAATTCGAACACTGGTAATCCCAAAGCCGTGGCCCACTGAATTCTTTCCCAGGGAAAGAATTTGGTGGGCCGTTTCTGTGGGTTCGCGAGTATCAGGACTGTGGTGGGAAGTTATGGGTCGGGTTCAGGTAAGTGTGCGATTGTGTGGATGTTAGGGTTAGGGCACTGGTTAGGTGAGTTAGGGTTAGTGTGCAGGTGAGGTGGGTGTGCAATAGTGAAAGACTTTAGGGTTAGGGCAGGATAGGTGAGTTAGGGTTAGGGCGCGGGTCAGGTGAGTGTGCGATAGTGACGGACCTTAGGGTTAGGGTTTGGGTTAAGGTAAGTGGATAGGTAGTAGTGTATGTACAGTTTAGTGTAGGGTTAGATGTAGGATTTTGAGTGTATTTGTGTGGATTGATGTTGTTTTGGTGTGTTTGTGTTGCGTGTGTGTTTCTTGGAACAGCAATGTTTTTGAAGTTCGTGGTTTGAAGTTCGAACATATGGTGTTCAAACTTCAGACATTTCGATGAACTGATATAGACCCTAAAAATGCATTAACATTTTTTCTTCAGCTGGTCATTAACAGAAAGCATATATTCACTAGTATGAAACAGCAGTGAATACACAGCAGTATCATGAGTCAGTTGAAATTTTCTTGCAGTAAATTCAGTATGGTAGACAGCACGTTTTCTGTGATGTATTTGATCTGCAAATATGTGTGACTGCTAGATAAGTAGACAGTCCTATTTAATTATAAAGTGATATTTTCCTCTGCTTTACTATACTTCTTTTTTTACATTACTATTCTTTTAGACCTTGAGGTTGTGCCTATGATGTGTCCACTCTGTTTTTCCCATATCATACAGTGTCACAAAATGAGCAAGCTTTGTGATGATTTATCCTCTCATGTGAAGCAGCTAACCCCAAATCAGTTGTCTTTCCATTTCACATCTTCTCACTAAAGCTATCATAGATTCTTACAAATGTTGAACTCCCTTCTGATATAGCCTCTTCTAACCATTGTCAATTCATTTCACCTACCACCCTCTCTGTGAAGAAGTGTTTCCTAAAGTCCAAATTCAACAGTGTTTCCCTGATCTGGTAGTTATGTAATACCCACCATGCACTTTCTATCTAGCTTAGCCCTATCACACAATGCACCACTAATGCTTTCTACTGAAAAGAGAGTTTTTTAACCCTCTCTTCATATGACATTCTCCCAATCACCTGCACCATCCTGATTTCTCTGTACACTCTCCAGCAATGAGAGCTCTTTGCCTCTGTAAAACATTCAGAACTGCATGAGGCATTCTACCCTTGGCCCTATCAGAAACAGATAAAGGGACATCACAACTCTGTAAAGCATTCAGAACTGTATGCAGCGTTCTGCCTGTGGCCTTATCAGAAACAGATAAAGGAACATCAAAACCCTATAAAGCATTCAGAACTGTGTGAGACGTTCCACCAGTGGCCTTATCAGAAGCAGATAAAAGAACATCTCTGGATGCTAAACCACAGAATGAGGACCCCGATACTTTGTTTACCCTTGCTGCTGCTGCTGCCATCTTACAAAGAGCTTGATGATTCATGTATCCTAACAATAATCTCCAACTCTTCATTTCACTCTAGCTTTTTTGAGCTCTTTTACCCCTCCATATCTGCTACCCTCTGCGTTATCACACAAACTGCTAACACCCATTCATTCCTCTTAAAAGGGTGAAAGTACCACTGCATCATGCCTGTCATCCTGGCAGCTATCAGAGTTTTTTTTCCACAGACCATTCCTATTCCTTTTCTTTTGCAGACTTGCAAGATCCAAAAGTGTGCCTGTGGGATGGTGTGATGTGAGTGTTTGTCCCTCACTCTCCCACTACTGTAAATGATGCTACTCCCAGCAGCCCCATCTTTCTTACAGCAGACATTTCCATTTATCTCCATTCTCAGCTGTGGAATGTAGGAAAAGTGCTTGTTCTAGAAATACTAATGTAATGTCTAACCCCACCAAGGAAAAGTGGGAAGGTTCCACTTTGCAATTGCTTTCCCTCACACACCAACTCCACCAACATGCTCTCACTTGATACCTACCCCCAGGCACATGCAACCCCATGGTTTATCTTTCTTTAGCTGAAGCTTCATGTACTTGGAAAGGCTGAAAGAAAAAGGTCATTTCTCTGACCATGCTGTCAATCCTCTCATGTCTCACACAAAGCTTGAATCTCCCTCATATGTAATTTTCATAAATGATCTGTCAGATGCAAAGTGCTTTCCCTTACACTTAAATTGTACTAATTTGGGTGTCTGGGTGTGATGATTATGCAAATAAGGGCTCAAAGCATGCAAGTTTCTGAATCACTCATTTATGCAGCATGCAACTGGTGCTTAAAATTCATGCTCCCTTGTCTGCCGAATCATGCATTCATCTGGGCACTGTAGACAAAAGTGCCCATGCACAGTTCGGCTCTTGGCTTTTTGGGCAGCAGTGTGCATAGCACAGTTCAGCTCTTGGCTCTCTGGGCAGCAGTGTCCATACACAGTTCAGCTCTTGGCTCTCTGGGTAGCAATATGCATGCACAGTTCAGCTCTTGGTTCTCTGGGCAGCAGTGTGCATGCACTGTTCAGCTCTTGGCTCTCTGGACAGTAGTGTGCATACACAGTTCAGCTCTTGGCTCTCTGGGCAGCAGTGTGCATTGTACAGTTCATTTCTTGGCTCTCTGGGCAGCAGTGTGCATTGCACAGTTCAGCTGTTGGCTCTCTGGGCAGCATTGTGTATGCACAGTTCAGCTCTCGCTATTATGCAGCCCAGTGAGTAAGTTCCAACTAGGTAGACTACTTTGGTAACAGATTTGTTTCTGCCAGGACAACCAGCAGCCATAGTCTCCCACTCTGTATTCCCTATAGCTATCAGCTGCCTAGCCTCAAAGCTCCCCCCCGTTCTTTTTATTCTCTCCTCTCCACTACAGCTGTCATGTTTCTCCCCTCACTCTATCATAGGGATTGACTACTAGAGGGCAACATAGGACTGCCACTACCTAGCAGCCCTACTGTTTCTTAGAAACTAGGTTTTAACCAGGTTCTTATCTGTATCTTATTCCATCTTTACCCATCAACACTCTTTCTGTTACTTTTTATTCATCTCACCCTTTTCATCTCTGTTAAGTCCTTTACCTCCTTGTATACCCCACTTTGAACCTACCTTCCACTTTCTCTGATTGTTTTCCTCACTACCTGCCTGCTTCCTTTCCTTCTTGCTCTACCCACTCTGTACGCCCTGTGGGCTCACTCCGCTCCCTGACCCTACCCCAAATTCCCACCCACCCCCAGTGCATCTAGCCTTATACCTCTCTAGCCACTCCCACTTCCCCATTATCCAATCCCATCCCTTAATCCATTAAAGGAATTCCATCATACTATATCACTCCCCCCACTTAATTAAATACCTCACCTGTTCACTTTCCACCTTCAACTTATTCAGCACAATGCCTACTCCACCCATGTCAACTTACCTCAAACCCCTACTCCTGTTCTCAATTCTTCGTATCCTTTCCCTTCCCTATATTCTAACTGCCTATGAACATTTTAGCTACTCTAATTTCCACCAGCCCATTAAACAAACATCCCTGCCAGCTTTATCAGCCACCCTCAGACACATCAACATAACATCTACAAACAACTATCTCCTCCCTAAGTATCATAGAGTCATCCATTTTGCCTATAAACACTACCATGTCAAGAGAACACATAACATACTGAATCTTTCTCTAATTCATACATATAGACTACACCTACACCTCCTACTGGATGGTGACATTCATCCAAATCCTGGCCCTACCAGTAATAGTCCTGCTAACTCAGTTAAACCTTCTCCCGCTTCCTTTCTTACCCCTACAAAGCCTCCTAACTCCCTCTTCATAGCTCACTTGAACATACAAAGTGTTAATAATAAAGTGACTCACCTTTCTGCCCTACTGGATGTACATAACGTTGACATTCTATGCCTAACCGAAACATGGTTAAAACCAACAATCCAAGACTATGAAATCACCCCTCCAGGATATATTATTTTAAGAGTGGATCACCTTAACAAAAAAGGAGGGGGCGTAGCCTTAATATACAAAGCAGGGCTTCAATTTACACTATGGATACTTATCCACCATCCGATACCAATATTGAAATTTTTATCACTAAGCTACAACTAAATACTTGTAAGGCCATCAACATTATATGCTCATATCTTCCTCCAGGTAATAACATCACCTCCCTATTAAATATCCTTAGCTGGCTTTCCACTAACTATCCACAAGAAACCATTCTGCTAGGTGACTTTAATATAGACTGGAATACCTGTAATTCCGAGAACCCAACCAACCACATAAACCTGCATGGATTCTCCCAAACTATCACCTCACCCACTCGTATCCATAAACCTACCAACAAAGAAACCACCCTAGATTGGATTCTAATAACTACTCAGTCCCCAACATATACATCAAGCATCATGCCAGATGACATTAGTGATCACTCACTAACTTATATAATTTGACAAAAGAGTAATATTCCCTGCTCTTCAACTTATAGAACAATTCGCTCCAATAAACATTTTAACCCTGAACATTTCCAAAATAAACTGAATGTATGCAACTGGTCACCCTTAAAACACCTCCAAACTGGAGAAAGCAGTGGGATACTTCAATTCTAAGTTCCTAGAAATCTTGGACTACCATGCCCCTTCCTGTACTCTTAGAATCAGTACCAAAACTGCTCCATGGCTTACAAAGGAAACTAAGCAAAAACTTCTACTTAGAAACAAATTTTGGGCCAAATGGCATACTTCTAAAGACCCATCTGATCATTTAAAATTTAAACAGCTTAGAAATTCTACTAAAGCATCACTACTATTAGACAAAAAAAAACTACTACTTTCAGCTTCAGTAAACCAATCAACAAAGTCCACAGAAATTCTGGTCAGGTATCAATAGACTCCTTCATCCAGGCAACTCTAAGACACCAACCCCATCTGGAATTACCCAAGAGACGCCCAAACAAATTGCTGATTCCTTTAATATCTTCTTTACTGAAGCTATCCAGTCACTTGCTAACTCGCTACCCCCTATATCCTCTTATTTGTCCTCCTCCTCAACTAACTCACCGCCTACCTTCAAACTTCAACCTGTGCCTACATCCCTCATCTGTAGCCTCTTTCAAAAACTCAAACCCTCTACCCCCTCTGCTGACCTCTTACCTGCTAACTATCTTCAAATAGCAGCTAAAGTTATTGCTTACCCTGTCTCTATCCTAATAAATAGAACCATAACAGAAGGTAGCATCCCATCCATCTGGAAAGTCTCACATATAATACCCCTACACAAAGACGGCATCTCAACTGAACTATCTAACTTTTGTCCAATTGCCCTACTCTCTCCCATAGCTTAAATAATGGAAAAATGCATCCACCATCAACTATTAGAACACCTTCTCCAAAATAGCCTATTGGCTAGCTCTCAGCATGGCTTTCAACCTTTGCATAGCACCACTACTGCCCTCCTATTATTTGCTGACCACGTTAACAAAAACTGTAACAATAACACCCTGTCCTCTGCTATCTTTATTGCTCTTTCAAAAGCATTCAGCATGGTTAACCATCAACTATTGTTGAATTTTCTTAAGTCCCTCTCACTTGATACTCAAGCACTACAGTGGTTCAAGTCCTACTTAGATAACAGGCAACAGGGAGTGCTTTGGGATAACACTCTATCTTCCCACCTTCCTGTCTCCCTTGGTGTACCCCAAGGTTCTATTTTTGGCCCTCTTCTATTCTCAATCTTTATAAATGATCTCTCTATTAGTATCCCCAAGCTATATCCATTCAATACCCAGATGACTCCACATTAATATCCTCAGCTACAGGGGCTTCCGAACTGCAGTCCCTCACCCAAAATGTCTTCGAGCTAGTAGAAGAATGGTTTTTACAGCGTTGTCTCTTCCTTAACCCTAAAAAGACTAAACTACTGCTGTTTACTCCTACACAAAAGACCACCCCATTTGCCTTCACTATCAAATCCAAAAATGGCACAGTTATATCTCCTGATAATACTACTAAACTCTTAGGAGTAACTACTGACCACAACCTTAACTATGATAGTCATATCAACACCACAATAAAATCAGTTAACCAAAAACTAGGCTCCCTCTATAAAATTAAACCCTTCCTTACTCCCATTGCTAGAACTACTATTGCCCACACCCACCTTATCTCAACTCTCTTTTATGCCTCTCCTATATATACAAATCTATCTAAAAGCAACCTCAACAAGCTGGCAATCTCCTACGATAATATTGCCAGATTTGCTACCAGCTCCCCTTTCAGAACCCACCACTGCCAAAATCTAAATCAACTGGGCTGGCTGGAATTGCATAATCAAATTCTATTTCACCAACTGATTATTACCCATAAAATCCTTTATCAACCAGGTAACACACCAATTTTCACAAGTCTAATCAGCCCATATAAAAATCTTACAATCCTCCGCTCAGCAAATAAACTACTGGAATCGAGACAAAAACCCAACAATAAAGCAGGAGATTCCCTTTTCTCTGTCACTGTGGGTAAAACTTGGAACCTACTTCTCAGTGAACTCACATCTCTTTCTCCAACTACACTATTTAAAAAGAAACTCAAATTATACCTTACAACCACTGGCTATGTCCCTGTACTAACCCTGACTAAGATTTTTCTCCTCCTGGTATCCTAGGCTATAGCACCATTTACTTCTCACTTTATAGCGACTTTAAGACCCCTATGTTCTAAGTTGGACCTATTGTACCCAGGAAAAACTGTATGGACATCTCTCTGTCTTATTTATGAGCTACTGCCCCTCAACTAATTCGCCCTATTTTGTTTATAACTTGTCTGTTCTCCTGTGCCTTACTCATAACTTTGATTCAGGAATCCCCTACATTCTTCTGAATACTTTTTTCTTCTTGCAGTGTTTGGTTTAAAAAAAAAAAATTCATCCAAAGGGTGGGGGGGAATTCATCTTATTTGTTCTATTTTTACCTATCATGCATGCTAAAGTTACCATGTAACAACTGTTTTGTCTGACAAATAATCTGTAACTGTAGTTAAATGTCCTGTTTGTTGCTGTCTTTTATGTGGAGCTTTTCTCCCCGGGCCTCTACTGAAAATGGACATATATCCAGTTAGACTAGCCTGGTCAACAAATGTAAAATAAATAAATAAATAAATAAATCAATTATTTTGGATTTGTGTTTGTTGTACTTAACAGCACTACAGGTACTACTGTTAACTGAGAAATTATGTCAGAGCTGCGTATCCATGACATTGGTTTACTTTTCACATGAATATAGTGTATTAAAGTGCCTGGGCTGATAACATTAATGAAGGTTTAACTGCACCTTTCAATAGGATTGTGCAGGTAGTTCCACAACTTCAGCCTTGGACTTATGCTGATGTCTTCAGGTTCTGTTGCCAAACCTTGCTGATTTCTCCAGCTGTTGTACACAGTTTTCAGTGGGGGTTCATAGATTAGTACTAAGCTAACCACCCTTGCGAGCCATTTTAAGCCTAGCCAATTATCCCTTGAGAGACTCAAACCCTGCACCTTGTGTTTGTAAGGCAAACACCTTAGGCCACCCTCCCAACCCCTTGGTCCTTCTGAGTACAGTGCCCACAACAATGTGATGTACTCTGCAGATATTGATATAGCTCAGCATATAAATGCATTGCCTTTTAGGATGCATGTGTTGAAGGCTATGAGTTCAAGTTCCATTTGGGTTGTATATCGGCACAATATAGTTATAGTGCGGTGGTGGGTGTTTCATGGCCATTGCATTATAGTACATGCAAAACAGTCAGACTCAGGTTATGCTTTCTCTGTATTTTCTGACTGTATTGGTACTTTTCTCTCCTCCATCCTATTTCTCTATATCCTTTCTATTATATACATTTTTTTATTTTATTTCCTTTCACTTGTTTTCATTTATGTTCAGCAGCATCCAGACAAGTTAATCTGCCACCAACCAGGTTTGTTGCCTCACCACCGGTGGCTAGTACACCACTGTCACCAACATCATAGCCATTGATGTGTACAGCTACCACTCTCACCCCCACACCCCTACCAACACCTGCAGCAGCTACTGCCACTAAACAATGCTGCTTTAGCTCCTGTTGAAAGCAATGATAGTGGGTAGGGATATGTATTGACAGGTGACTGGTTCCTGAATCATCTGGCTAGGGACACTCCTCTAATAACTGCTGGAGCTCTGTCCCTGCCCCACACTAGCATTATCATCAGATCTAGGACAAAGTGGTGAGGGAGCTCAGGGTGGGCACTAAGCAACAATTGGGTCATGGCTGGCAGGAAATGCAGTTACATACCCCATCTTATCCCCCATTCCAGTGATCCCTATCTTTTGTATCTATGCCTACCCCTGCTTATTATCCAATCCTCCTTTTCACCGTTTTGTTTCTTCTGTGTGTCTGATGCCTCCTTCTCCACTGTCATCTTTTTTTCTGATTGCGTCAGCACCTTCCTTTTCATTTTTGTCTTCTTTCTACGTTTGTTTATGCACTCTTGTTACCTACCCCATCCTCTCTTACCTTCTTCTTACTTCCGTTACTACTTTGCTCAAATTGCTTTCTCTTCTTCAGAAGCATATCTTGGGTTATTTCTGTACTCATATGTCTGACTTCCTACCTTCACGGTGAATTCCCAGCCTGTGGAATAAGTTGCCACTACAGGTTAAACAATGTACTGCTTTGACTACCTTTATGAATTGTTTTGATGACTGCATGGGTAGACAGAAATTTATACCAGGCTAATCATTTATGGTCATGGCCAGTTTGGGAAGTAAGCAGAATTAAATGCTTCATAAGGGTGGCAAAATCTTTTTAGGCTTGTTTCCTTAAAGGTGCATATGGCTTGGCATCATATGGTTCTTGTGATCACTTGCATAGTATTATGTCCACTTAATCAGCCCATTTGTTCTGTGGGTGGGTGCCAGGCATCCCCAGGCTAAGCAAGAGCCCTGCAGCCCAGCCTGGGTAGTTTAATCAGTCCATCCATTCCCTTGCAGCAAGACTAGGGTAATAGTAGATAACTGGCAAGTTTATGGGACCTGCAGAGTGGCCTCCCCATTTTCCCCATGTGGATCCCCCTATCCATTGCTGTGGCTAACTTTGCTCCACCTCACACAGTTTGCTGTGGAAAGCAGCCCTTCTCATACTGGCTTCCACTACTTATGCACTTGCACCAAGGCAACACATGCTCAGCAGGCATGGATTGTACAGGTGCAGTGACTAGTGGACCCTCTAGAAGTCACCCAAACAGGGAACTAGAGTCACCTCCCTCCTCACAGGACAGACAGGCTGACAACAGGTGCTCACTCCCATCTTTCCTTGCCTGGTTCTTCCAGGAGCAGAGACACTAATCAAGTTTGAGTCTTTTGGGTCATAGTCAAGGCTTCATCAATGTACACCATGGAGCCAGGCTGATTAGATGTGATTTACATGAATGAGATTATGCTGCAAGCTACGCAGCTGGAGAACAGTACTTATTTACCAAAATGTATAACTATGGACCATGACAAAAGGTTATATCTGAAGAGCTTTGTTATTTCATTAAACAAAATGGAAAAAATGCATTACCTAGTACATCAGGGCATCCCAAATCTCTTGGTTTATCAGAAAGGTATTTTTGGACTTTCAGTCCTGGAATGAAGAAACTGTCAGACATGGTACTGGATGTGGAAGATTCAGTTTTATCATTTTAGTTACGCTCCACAACCATGATAACTTTACTAACTAAAGGTCATTCACCAGCATAATTATCCATAAATATACATCAAAAGAAGCTCGATCTGCTCATACTGAATCTAAGTACTGGTGGTAGAAGAAAACAGCATCCACATTTCTCAGAGCGATAATCATACAAAGGAAAGGTCATTAAGGTCATTACATGGATCAGATTCACTTTACTTTCAATATATGACCAGTGGAGGCCCTCAGCTAGATCCCAGGTGTGACTACTGAACGCAATCATCTGGTCTGGTTTCAGGTAAAAGAGACAGATACAGGTACGAGTTATAAAAGGCAAAGTGATCACGTAAGAGCCAGAATGAGGGCACTTATAGCCCTGAAGACACAGGTCATAGTGCAAAAAGAATAGATTGCAATGATGAACTATAACTGAGTGAACCAGACACTTTACAAGTGTCCAGCCAAGCCATGAAAACTTTGAGAGACGCATGAAACACTGGCATTATTGTGACATCTGCACATGGCTAGGAAAACACCCAAATACATTACTGTTTGATTTAGAATTTTCAGCTTTATGGACTTCTAGTCTTATATGTTCATAAAATCACAGGCAGTTTTATATATATTTCCCCAAAAGCTTCAAAACAATACATTTTGAACCATAGACATGCATATTTACAACACCAATGACTAACTCTTTCCAGAAGACAATATATACCCAAACTAACTGGGGGGCTACGCCCCCACACCCCCCTCCAACGTGGGGGGCTGCGCCCCCTGCATCCTCCCTAACTATATATACTAACTCCAGGTTCACACTACAGTGGGGAAAAGGGCATATACCTTTTACTTGCCTTACAGTACTCTACACAGTGCCAGTACTTCAGTGAAATGAGATTCGGTGAAATGAGTTTTCAGTAATTTGAGCTTTCAGCGATTTGGTCAGGGTGAATTCAAATTTGTGAAATGAGCTTTCAGTGAAACAAAGTAGACCCATATGTATACACACACACACACACACACACACACACACACACACACACACACACACACAGTTTGATAGAGGAATACGTAGGATACAATAAAGCATGAGGAGACACCAGAGATGTAAAGATAAAAATAAATAAAGGAATGATGATTAAATATGACAATCAGTATATACAAAAGTATTAGAAGTATAGTCTGCTATGCTAGGAAATAAAAATAAAAAGATACAAGTGGGGAGAGGACAGGTGTGGAAAGATATATATTTAGTATGATGAGACATTATGTTAGTAAGAATGTAAGGTATCAACAATGCAGAATCTGGAAGAAAGTTCAGGAAAAAAAGAGTGAAAAGGTCGACTATAAGGAGAACTAAAAGTACTACGTTGCAAGAAGTAAAATAAAATAAACACTGTTCCAACTGCTAAAGCTGCCAATTGAAACAAAACAAACTGCAAGGAAAACCTTCGGCAGACCACCACGACACCAAGATGCAACTGTTAAAACCACAAATTTATTAAGTTAAAGTGTAAAATGCAGGAATAAAAATCAGTCCAATAAGCGCTTTCGGCTGAAATAGCCGTCTTCAGATCATACGTGAATACTGCTACAGATTCTATTTACAACCCAGATGCCCAATCACAAATGTGATTATGCTTCCAATCAATACTAAGACTATGAATCTGCATTTGCATATGTGGTCCACCTCACATTTGTGATTGGACATCTGGGTTTTAAACAGAATCTGTAGCAGGATTCACATATGATCTGAAGAAGGTTATATTAGTCAAAAGCACTTATCGGACCGATTTTTATTCTTGCATTTTACAGTTTTACTTAATAAATTTATGGTTTTAACAGTTGCATCGTGGTGCCATGGTGGTTTGCCGAAGGTTTTCCTTGCAGTACGTTGTAAGCAGAGGAGTTATTACATTATGAGTTTATACAGCTCTCATACTCACACAAGTTCTTGGCTCAGTGTTTCAAAATGTATATATACTTGCATTTGTATTACAAGTTTGTAATGATAATATTGCCACCTGTACAATACCTGTGCCTATCACAGGATCATACTTCTCAATGTCTAGATTTTCGCAGAATGTCCAGATTTGTCCTCATATTTTTGATCTGTTTCTTATAAAATTTGTTTTTTTCTGACAAATCACTGAGAATGGGAGTCACTTAATAATGACAGACACTTGAGTTTCAGACTTCATATACTTCAGAAAATACATGTTAATGCAAATGCTGTTATCCTAGCAACTTTCTAAGTTTGTAAGAGTAGTATTTAAAATCTGTCCCTATTTTTGGACCTTTGTTCCCCCATTATTTTAGGTTTTGACCAGATTTCTTGTGTTAAGAAGTTGAGAAGTATGAATACAATTTCCTTTTAGACTCTTGGAGTGTCAGCATTGACTTTTGGCTATAAAATTCCCTCCCCTCCATGACACAGTAAAGGCATTTTGCACTGACTTTTATTGAGCCAAAATGATTAATCTTTACTTGCAAAAGTTTCTCACCTCAAGAGCTTGAGAAAGCTGTTTTGCATCAATGTTTACTATAATTTCAGGCAGAACTGTGACACAGTGTTTAACACGGACATCTCACAATGCTTGTTTCTGCTGTACAGTTACTAGCTGGGTGGTTGGGTGGGCTCTCTGCAGAGTCTGTATGCGTTTCCATGGAGTGCTCCGGTCTCTCCCAACATTCTAGAGATGAGCAGAAGATGTGTTGACAACCTACTTAACTGTGTGTGTGTGTGTGTGTGTGTGTGTGTGTGTGTGTGTCTGTGTGGGCATGTGCGTGCATGTGTGTGCATGTGCGTGTGTGTGTATGCGTGTGCGTGTGTGTGTGTGTGTGTGTGTGTGTGTGTGTGTGTGTGTGTGTGTATGTGCATATGTGTGCACGCGTGTGTGTGTGTGTGTGTGTGTGTGTGTGTGTGTGTGTGTGTGTGTGTGTGTGTGTGTGTGTGTGCACGCGTGTGTGTGCATGTGTGTGCATGTTGTGCATCTTGTGATACTCTAGCCTCTCTTCCTTATGCTTGTTGACTTTCAGGATATATTCCAGCTGCCATACAGCTCTGAATAAATCAGATAACAGAAAATGAGCTACAGATTCCTAATTATATATTTTTTTCATGTCCAGTTTTGTTACATAAGTAGATGTCAAGCTTAAATGCATTTCAATTACAATTTCCATGATGCTCCACAACAGTCACAATTTAACTTAACAGGGCATTATGGAGATTTCTTTATGCCCTGTCCCCAAAAAAGGGAGCTTCACTGAGTTTTGCATTGTATGTCCAAATGAGCAGAAGTCTGAGTTTTGGAATTTTAGCTATACTGTGATATAGTTTACATAGTTATATATCTCTCCTGAAAAACAATCTTCTTGTCAACCAAAAGTGTTCTGAAGTTGGCAGATCATCTAAGACCATTTTAAACAGACTGGGCTCTAGTACAGAACCTTGAGGTACTCCTTTGGTTAATGATTTCAGACTAGATTTGGTGCCCAGTAATAGTACACATTGATTACGGCCAGTTAGCCAGTTTGATTGACTTTTATTCTAGCCAGACAATGCATTATATAATACATTAGGATGCCTTGGGACTTCCACCTGTATATATTGTACATTTTTTTAATTATAATGTACATTTTTTAATTATGTGCTTGTCACTTTATTATGCCTGTATGTGATAACTTTACTTAGCTATTTCCTCTCAGCACAGTATACACCCTCTGTAAGTTAATTTGTTTTAAGATATTTGATATGTTCTAGCTTGCTTTTTTCTGTTAAATTTGAAATGCTTTTTTGCTTAATTTTACCATTCTATTATTATTGTCATACATATGTTACTTGTATTGACTTGAAGCTTTTCTCCTCAGGCCTCTGCTGAAAGGACTTCTGCCCAGTCAGACTAACCTGGTTAACAAATATCAAATAAATAAAATAAATAAACTATAATCATGTTTCAGCCTGCCAACTGCCTTAGCTAGATCTAGATAAATCATAGCATAGTTTCACCACTGATCTGTAAGGAGGACACCAGTAATTGTCAACTTCCCTCTCATGAAACTATGCTGGTTTACATCAAGATTTAAATTATAGATGCCAACATTAACCAGTAAGCTACGGGTACATCTTTCAATAGATTTACACAATATAGATGTCAAGGTTATTGATCTGAAGCATGTTTTATTTGTTTTACCACCTGCTTTGAAAATGGGAACCAGATTAGATGTCGTTAAGACAGCTGAAACTGTGTCGTCCTTCTACATGTTATTAAATATGCTCTGTAGTGACATTACAAGCATGTCAGATATTAATGTGATGATTGGCCAGTCATATTGCCTGGTACGATGGCACTGTTTGTCCTTACCTTTTTAATGATAATACCAGATGGATGGAATAATACGCTAGCCATTGGTTTCTGTACCTGTCACCTGTTTAAAGCTTTTCATACTTTTTTATTTGTTTAATTTAAACAATTTTGTTTCTGGCTTCTAAGAATCCATGTTGATACATTTTGCTTCTGGTGTGACATCTGTTTTATAATGACACTCTGGGATTCACCAATGCTACAGCGTATATTGTGACTTCAGACTTGCATAGAAACAATGCCCTGGGTTTTGTGAATGATAGTAACTGGAAAATTGAAGTATTGAGAATATGCAATCATTAAACTCATACAGTTTGTCTTCAAAAGAGAATGTCAAGCCCATAATATACAAACGACAGCCACAAGCAAATAAGGAAAGTAAATTACAGAACACCTTTCTTTACAAATTTGAATAAGCTGATGCAGATGATGGTCTATTTAACTTATACATCAGTTTTCCACTTAAATCTTTAATATGCATATTTTTGTGTCAAACTTTAATTGTTTCACTGTGATTTCAGTGATTCGTTTTGATACTCTGCATGTTAACGAACTGCTATCTGCATTTTGAAAGATGCTTTCCAAAATGTTCATTATTCCATTACATAGAACAAGAGTTTTATACGTCTATTTACTTTTTTGTTGTAAAAATTATCTCAAAATGCAATATGACCATTACATTTTAGCAGGGTTCTAAAAGGGACCAGTTTTGGTTTGTGATGTGTTTACTATAATTTAATCATATTATCATGCTGTAAAGGTAGTAGAATCATGCCTGGCTTACTTCTAAAAGCAGAATTCAATATTTAGTAGCCAAATCAAGATTTTTTTAAGTTAGTTCTGTTTTATAGTACAAACCTTAGTTGTGCTTTTTTGTAACCCAATCAACTGACAGACTACAACATAAATTATGCAGTAAATAAGTACATGAAAAAAAAGATGTATTTATAATAATTATACTGTGTATCAGTATGCAATGAATTGCCTCAGTCAGCCTGTGGTGATGAATAAAATGCCGCTCTTTGCAGCTGTTCACAGATTGCATTAACATCTTTAAATGGCTATGTTGTAGCAGCATCTTGGAAAGCAGTGATTTATAGCATGAGAATTGAATAATCAATGTCCTGTCCTCATTTAGCTGTACTGCAGATTCAATAAGTGCATGTGCAGAGAATGCTTCTACAGAACACACAGAAAGTTCTACCTGCCAGAAAAGGATCATACAAATTAAAGGAATGGCCCATAGCACAATACAAAATCAACACCTAGCAGACCATAAGTGACAGACTGCTCTTTAGTTGTATATTCCCTTTCATCACTAAGTAATGGTAGCAGAGCCAGTTTAAGACGAAGTTTGCATCAATTTATTCTGGGGATTTCTTTGTAAACATATGACTTGCAGGCAGACTACAAAGTATCTGTGTTCTGAATGTATCAACTGGTGCAATGGGTAAACTGTTTGAGGCACATACCAAGACTACATTTCCCAAACAGTAACGCTAATTTTACTCCCTCTGCTACTTGTTGACTCTCTGAATGTCTTATCCCATTTTGAAACATTCCACATGACTATACTTTAGGTGGCAAAAGATCTCATTTGTGTAACACTTTATCTGAGAAGCAATACTTCCGTATTTCCCATGACATTCCATACAGACTCCAGTCTCCACTTATGGCCATTTGCCCTCATACTACATTTCTACAGTTGTGCCCTTTCCACAAATGAAGCAGTGTTTTAGTTGGGTTTGCTTATTTATGTCAAATTTTCAAACTATTAAAGCTTGTCTTATTGATAATAAAAGACTGACTCTCCTACTAGCTGTAGTGGTGTGAAACGTTCATCAAACACATACATTTAAGTTGTTCTGCAGGAGTTTATACCATGTGCACCCTCCTGTGTGAAGGCTCTACATCCACTTCCATCCCTATTCTTTAAATACCCCACTTCTGAGGTTACATTATGACACAGAAAAGACAAATAACTTGATACCAACAGTAAATGAACTACTTCTCATATCAAATTAAATGTACATAATATAGCCATTCCAAAGACTAGGTAGCCAGCATGCAGTAAGTTACAGTCGAAAATAATTTAAGAAAATCAGATTTCAGAACTGAGCTCTCATATTCAAAATCAGAAGTTCATCAATGTCAAAGCTATGTAAACTGTATGCATCCTTTGTAATCTGTATAAATGTGTGGATTAGTAAGTAAACTAGCCGCGTTTCTTA
This sequence comes from Protopterus annectens, assembly GCF_019279795.1. Taxonomy (NCBI): domain Eukaryota; kingdom Metazoa; phylum Chordata; order Ceratodontiformes; family Protopteridae; genus Protopterus; species Protopterus annectens. The sequence goes on along the minus strand of NC_056746.1, from coordinate 216,539,924 downwards.
ATCAGTTGGTAAAGAAGGTGCCTAATTAGAACGCTACATTAATAATAGGCAGTGGTTCCAAATGTTTCTGTAGTGTTAGAAAACATGAGTTAGCAGGTAGTGTAAGTTACCCAAATGTCTGGGCCACTAACAGAACCCAGGTCATCTGAGTCACAGTGAGGGTGTCATCCCTTTATGCCACAGAGATGTGTCTGAGTGGAGCTTGCATGTTTTCCTTGTCCTTGCTTGGGTTTTCTCCAGGTAATCTGGTTCCCTGCTACCTCCCAAAGCCATGCTGAGTGCATGATGGTTACAATAATATATAAACTCATATATATATATATATATATATATATATATATATATATATATACATACACACAGATATATATATATATATATATATATATATATATATAGCTATATATATATACACACACACACAAACATATATATATATATATATATATGGGATCCATACTTATGCACGAATGGTAATTTCACCGAAAGTGAAACCACCGATCATACATTCGCGAAAGTGCTTTTCACCGAAAAAGCAGTTTCGCGAAAGTATGATAAAAAATAGGGGAAATCAGCAGGGAATGGCAGTTGCTGAGATCGGAGTACAGTGGGGATAAGGGAATATTCCTTTTTCCCCACTGTAGTGCGATCTCAGAGTGAGAATATAAAAGTAAGGGGGGTGTGGGGTGGAGGGGGGCTTACCCCCCTCCGTAAATGTTAGTTATGTGTTGTTTTTTATTTTATTTTTTTGTTTATTTTAGGGACTTTAGCGAATGTGCTTTTCGGTTAAAAGCGCTTTCGCTAAAGTGTGTTTGGTAGATGTGGATTCGGACTATTATAAGTATGTGTGTGTGTGTTTGTATATCTACATCTATAGGTAAAGATATACACATGCACACACACACACACACACACACACACACACACATGCACACACACAATATAATTCTTACCTGCTTAAAAATACAAAATCAAATTAGAACTGTATTATGAATTTGACATGCAGCTTACTCTTACTTTGACACTATGCAATCTACAAATGTTAATGTCACCTCTGACGAAAGCTTCAGATTTACTCTCTGATTGTGAAACCTTACTAGACTGAATGACACAAGCATGAGGCATGTGAACCTTTGTGCATGATTTCTATACTAGTCATACACAGATACAAAAGTACTTCTTTACATTCAAATTTGCAGTGCATGACCTTTAACCTCTCACTGCTACCCACTATAAGACAGTGAGACAGATTGCAGCAGGGAACAGACTCTGTAATTAGAACAGTTAAAAAAGCTTGGCACACTGGAAGAAAGATAGCGATAGAGGAAATGATTTAGTACCCTGACGTGAGACCAGGTCAACCATCTGGCATGGATCGGTACTTTGAAAAGTACATACAGCTATCAAGCATGATCAGAAATGTAAGTACCTGTATAAAAGGGCAGCGCACAGCAGTGGAGAAAATTTAGTACCGTGACCTGAATCCAGGTCAGCAGGCTTGCACTCTTCTGTGAACTAATCTGCCAAGTGTAATCAGTAACAATTCAAATGCTGCCTCTTTCTCTTCGAGTGTTCTGAAGCCATGATTTACTGAGTTCCAGTGGATAAGTGGATATTAGAGAAGAATTAAAAGGGCAGTAGAATGGAACAGGGGTACTAAGGAGATTTAGTGGCCTGGCCAGAAACCATGCCATTGTCTCAGCATTGTTCAGTGCACTGAGCTGCACAAAGGCCAATAAAAATAACAATTACCCATATAAAAAGGTCAATTCAGGAGGGAAGAGCATTTAGTCTGTGATCTGAAACAAAATAATAGTTTGTGAGGGGCACTGCTAGTCGCCCACCTGTACTGGCCGATCTGGCTGAACTTCTTCTTGATTTCTTTTGCTCACAGGCATAGTAAGCACCTATGAACCTATAACAGAAAATTTACATATGGATACTAAAGTGCTTTCATCTGAAAAAAAGAAGTTAAAAAGACTCATTGTCAGGTAAAAGGTGTCCATACAGTTATAAGCCATATGAACATTTGCAGATAAATATGTCAGAATGTTTTCTGTTTGTGATAAAAAATACATATATTATTGGCAGAGGCAAAAGGAAAATGTATCTGGAGTCAGTACAATCATCTGTCCTTGTGGCGTTAATACATAAAAGTGCTGTAAGTGAGGAAGGGTCTAGCAGACAATGTAGGAAGGCAGCATCTGATGGTGAAAGTAGGAGGAGTGGTGAGCCAAACCATAGTGGGTGCAACAGGTCTGGTCAAAAAGGCCAAGCTTGAAAAAGAAACAGAAAGGCTTACAGTTTGGTAGTTGGGCTAGTTAAGGGAAGGAGTAGAGACAACAGAGAGAGAAACTCAGATTAGAAAAGATGGCAAAGTCAGTATGAGGAAACGATAAAAATAAAAAGAGCTAACTAAAGGCAAAGAAGCAAAAAAATCTCCCTTCCATCAATCAAAGAAGCTCTTGGGTCAAAATGTAGAGGAATTGCAAAAAAGACAAGACTATAAATGGGGAAGAGCATCCTCTGAGTAAACGGTGGGACTATGAAGGAGAGCTCTTCTGGGGAAATAAAAAAGGGGGGACTGACAACGGCTGAGTCACAGTTTTATGAATGACTTTGTCATTACAGCTTGTCTTGAAAGAGTACATTAAAATAATGCTTTCAGCATACAATGAGGAGTATATTGCCACAGTTAATGTAGGGTATGTCCAGCACACCGCAGATGTGACAATTCAGCATTAAAATGCAACATCTGGAGTAGAGCTTCTGCACTACAAGGATGCTAATGCTACAGAAGTCAGAAATCTTATTTTTGCAAAGCAAATCTGACTTAGCCCAAATCAGTACTTTTAATCTGTTATTTTCATCGATTGTCAGTAACAGTTCCCAAACGATAAAGGAAGAATGTATAATGACTACCAATGGCTCAGTAGTACAGTTTTAATACCAACCTTTTCATAGAACCAACTGCCACTATGCTACCTGTCTTCCTGATTCATAATTTCATGGGGATGATTTTACTTGCTAGGAAGAGTTAAGATCCTGTTATCTTGATGCTTCCAATTTCTTGAGTAAGGATTTGATTTCATCTCATAAAATGGAGTTTATTTTATGATAAATTGTAAACCAATGTACCAGACAATGGCAAAACTATATGGATGATTTCTATTTATTTTTTGACTATATATATATATATATATATATATATATATATATATATATATATATATAGATATGTGTGTGTGTGTGTGTGTGTGTGTGTGTGTGTGTGTGTATATATATATATATATATATATATATATATATATATATATATATATATATATATATATATATATATATATATATATATATGTATTTGTATATACACATGTATATATGTGTGTGTGTGTGTGTGTGTATATATATATATATATATATATATATATATATATATATATATATATTATATATATATATATATATATATATATATATTATATATATATATATATAAGTTGTATACATAGCAGAGACAGAGAGAAAGAGACGTACAACATATATGTATATTTTTGATGGTTGTATTTAATGCATTAATTCAAATTTATGGTTTAATCTAGTGTTGCTGAGGCACTGTTGATCTTTGTGTAATTTTCTTAAACTGTGGGTGCTTTCAAACATAGCTCCTGTAATGGTTTTATTGATATTTTTTTGGGTTGGTCAGTTGACTGCCAAACATTGGGGCATTCACTTTACGGATAGCCACTTTGCAGATGTCCCTGTTTCACCTGGCAGCTTCCCATCCCTTCAAGCCTTCATCAGATGAATCAGAAAGCACTTCATACAAAGCAGACAAATGTGCTGATTGGTGGCATAGAATAAGCATAAGGAGTGAGTGTTGTCCTCTGTATGAGTGACTGGCTAGGAATTGGAAAGCACTTTCTGACAAAGCACTTAGAATATGAATGGCTTCATATTCTTATAGTGCCTTAATGGTCCACTGGAGACAGCATGAAATTAAATGAAGATAGAGAAATGTTCTGGCACGTACCCAGGGATGGTACAGAGACTGCAATGGCATGTTGTAGCACTTTTAACTGTATGTGTCTTTTATGTAAATACTGCAATGAAATGAATGTTACTGCATAGATAGCTAACATTGAGTGCTCAAACACTAGTGGAGGGTATGACTGTAGACCTACTGCTGCAGAATACATTATCTGAAATACAGCTTAAGTCACTTGTTATAAATGTACTATTGAAATGCCATCGCCTGTTCCTAGATTCTAATGAGGCACTCTTTTCCTAATATCTTTCCTTATAAGTCCCAGTGACTGCTTTTTGTTTAACATGTCCTTTCAGACAGAGTCAGAAGTATAAAATAAAGAGCTGAGAGGGCTTAAGCTGTGGTGCACACACTGGGTCATTATATCTTATTACTATGAGTAGTCATAATAATAATTACCCGAGTGTCCATGCTCAGGTAAAAATAAGTCTCCCAAGCATGGATGCCATTACAAACAGAATTAGTATGCATATACGGAGCAGCTTAACACCACAAACATGAATTCTACTGCGGCTACTAACAAAAAACTTGAAATGGGCTCCAAAGTAAAAGTGAATCAACTATTTATTTAGTTGTCCTTTGATTATCAGGAAAGTCTGACTGAGTCAAAGTCCATTTTCAGTGGACATCCATGGAGAAAAGCTCCACAGTTAAACACATCGGTAGTAGTACAAATATTAAGTCTACATAATGCTTTCTACTATGTACAATACTATTTCAGTGACTCTCCATGAATACATTATGCAGTGAAAAAGATATAGAGTTCAGAGTTTTAATTCCAGTCCTTTGTTTGCTGGTAGTTAAGAAAGCTACTCTACAAATGCCAGTTATGTATTTTCCATACTGTTAGATCTGAGCACAGAAGGCCCATATAAGGCAATCTGTAGGATAACTCTGCAAACAAAATATTCCCAGACTGGCCAAGCACCCTCCCCTTTCCCACAATGAAGCTCACAGCCCTCACTCTCTACTTCTTCTTTGTCATGTTTGGCATTGGTACAAAAAAATGGCCCCAGGCTGCCTTTTTCTTCTATATTGGAGTACTATGGCATCTCTGAGTTGGTTACATGAATCACAGCTGAAGCAAGGGATTCTGGTGCCCTGGAGAACACATCCATTTGGGTCTCCCCTTCTGAACCTTTAAAAAGTTTGACAACTTAGAAGCTATCATGAAGAAATCACAATCATAGTTGTTAGGCAGCTGATAAACCATCCCATTTCCTTGCTTCTGTTTTTGCTTTAAACATAGCCTTTAAAACCAATCCGACAGGCAGATTGCAAGTTATGCAGTAGGATATTACGATTACAATTGTTAATTAGACAGCTTGTAAACTATCCTACTGTCAATTTTAAAGGTAGTTTTAAAAGGGGAAGGAGGGACCTGTCCTCCTTGAAAAGACTTTAACATGGGTGTTGCAGGGATACAAGTCCTAGCGTTTATTCCAAATAAAAAAAACATTCAATAATTCAGACATTTGCAGTGTGACCACATATGGTCTGAAGTGAACTGAAACTGCGGTCTATCAAGGCTGTTATTCCCGACAGCTTCATTATTATTATTTAATTCGCTTGACTAGAGACACCAAGACTGCTAGATTGTCAGATTTGTAGTAGAGTGAAGTTACCAGTACTGGAGCAGTTTCCATTCTGCAGATTCTGAAAGCTGTTAAATGAAATATCAATGAAATCTAAAGCCTTTTCTTGTTTTGATATTGAGAAAACAGGGCTATTTTGACCATTTGAAGGCAGTAGATTTTTTTCATCTTCACACCTCGCACTTTTGATATTTCTCTGAGTGAATGTAGGACTATGTAGAATTGTTTGAGACTGATTGGGATCTGTATTGCAGTAATGTCAGATGAACTAGAAACTTTTCATCCAATTCCAAAATGCTTGCTGTTGATGTAAGTGACTCAGCCTGCACCTCTCATACCAAGGCTTTTGTATTCTGGCTAAAGCCTTTTCTGTCCATCTGATGGATATTCCAACCTAGTAAATTCTAATTTGGAACATATTAATGTGGCTACTTACTGCCAAAACTGTTAACAAAAAATGCCCGAACCTAATGCTATCTTCCAACTTGAACAGATTCATATGTGTAGTTACAGAAGCATGCTTTTAAAGGAATGACAGCATTCCCTCTCTTCTTGGGTATAATGCCTATCATGTCTTCAGACCTACTGGTAATTGTGAGGGAATATCAGTATTTGAAAAGGATAACATCACCTCACAAGAAATTCCTTGGGACACCACAGGTAAACTTCTAGAGGCCCAAATCATCCTAAACAAATTAATTATGACTTCATAGCTAGCTATAGAACACCATTCTGAGCATGATAGCTATCTTAATGCATTAGCTGAAATTCCTATTAAACCCAATACTTTTCTATTAGGAGACTTCAACTATCCATCAATAAACTGGATGGCCTACACTGCCAATGGTTGGCATGTCCAGCACTTCCTTGACATTATAAATGCTGACTCTCTTTCACAAATAGTTAACCATAGTATTAGGCGCCCCAAGATCCTGGCTCTAGTTCTCACAAATGTGGCCACTTCTTACACACATTATGTATCATCGTGTATTGTTAAATCAGACCATAATTTACTGACCTTTTTCCTTTAAAACTGGTGGTACTTCCCCTGTAAATAGTTTTGTGCTTAAATTCGTCTCAAAATCAAACCTTCTTAAGTTACCCGATGACTTAAATAAAGTCTGCTGTGATCCTCCTTTGAAACCTCCCATTGCTAAAGCTGCTACCTTTGCCTCTGACTTCTAGTCTAACTTAAATAGTTGTATTGATAAGGTAGTCCCTATCTGGCAACAAATATTATGAGAAGTTTAAAAACAAGCCCCTGTGCTGGATACCCTTATAATAAATTATATAACAATAGAAAGAAATGGATTAAGAGGTCCCATTCTACCTACTTTAAGAGCACACTTAAGTAAACTAACAAAGATCTTAAGGAAACCATTAAAAATCTCAGCACTGAGAATGAAGTTAAAATAACCAGTAAAACTATAATCAACTACAAATCTTTTTTTAACTAAGCCAGGAAGTTAAAAACTAACACCCAACTGTGATCAGAAATATTTCCTAATAATACTACACTCTCTGACTCAAAGGAAATAGCTAATGTCCTAGGTAACAAATTTAGTGCAAATTTTACTACACCCAGAGTTATAGCTATCCCACAGATTCCACAATCACAGCAACCCCCTTTAATTACTAGAACAAATTCTCTCAGCTCTTTCAAAAATTGAGAATACTTCATCCATGACAACATACCAGGTTGTCTGATTATCAGTGCCAAATATGACCTTTTTGAACATTTACTTAATACTCATTAATCTAAGCCTCTCCACTGCTTACATTCCTGAAATGTGGAAAACAGCCATTGTAATGCCATTACACAAGAGTGAGACAGCCAAGGCCCCTGGCTATTATAGACCCTTTAGTGTCACAAGCCTGATATGTAAAGCTATGGAGTACACTATCTCAGACTTTGTTCATTTGGACATTGAAAATCTCTTAACCTTGGACTTTCATCAATTTGGCTTTATGAAAGGAAGGTCCTGGTTCTTTAACTTCATTAATTTCTTTGAAAAAGTGATTGGGTGTTATTTGATCTTCAGCTGACTCACAATTGCTCTAACATGGCTTAGATCATGTTAACAATTTGTGCAAGGACAATTGTCTCAAATTAAATGTAAAAAAAAATGTAGCATAGTTCACAGGGAGGTGGATGATTTAATCCCCTGTTATACAGGAGCTGTGGAGCTGACCTGCTTCCATATTAGTGGACAGATCTGCCCCCAGAAATCACTCACGTTTTATTAAGTTCATGTCTTGTGCTAAATGAAGGAAAGAGTTCTTCTACGCTGCATAGCATACCATCCACCACACCAGATAAAGAAGCGAAAGTCTCAGCAGTCTGCATGTCTTAAAAGATGGGAACACAGATAAAAAATAAATATATAAATACATTAAACAAACAATCAAATAAATAAATAAGGGTATCTAAAGATGACAACATTTTAAGTATCAAAGATATGAAAATTGTTCAGACATCTATTAATGTGCTGGACTTGATTCTAGATAACTCTATTTCTTCTGGGGAGGGCATGCTTTTTATGAGTTTGCACTCAAGTTATGTGATACATTCAAATAAGTTTGCTTAAAGGTCACTATGGTCATTTTGGAAAAACATTTTCTTATTTGGTCTTTCTGACTTGCACTCTCTCGAAGGACCCAATGAATACTTTTTTTAATATCCTTCCTGGCAATATTAGCTGTTCAGGACGCATAAAATACATGTCACAGAATGGGATCACTGAGCTCCGAGACCAGGTCGGGGACATCATCCTCTTAATCATCCTTTCTACATAAGATTTTGTAACATCAAGATATGATGGCTACACTGCCTGTAGTCAAATCCACCAAGTCAGTTATATAGAATTATTTAGGTTTATCTGCTGATCTTCTGCATGAAAATAAAATTAAAAGACAGACGCTATCCAAAAACATTTTAACTTCTATTCAGGTATAACAACAGAATATGAATGAAGTTTCCTGCAGGTTGAAGTTTCCTCATGCTGTGTAAGTACTTGACTCCAAACAGCAAACTAGACTGTTTCCCTGTTGACTCTGAGACATAACTTACTTTCACACTAGTTTTAAGCACATGCAAGTGTTTTGAATTGTCCTGCTCTGTAAGGAAATCTGAAAAAGTAATAATGTGTTAATTATTCTGAGTGTCTGAGCTTTCTGTAACTGTTACAAGCTCAGTATTTAGAGGTGTGGCGTATATGTTTGTAATTGCTGTGTCCTAACAGTGCATGCCATTGATATGCTGCTAACAGGCTAACTACCTGATGATGTTCATCATTAGATTGCTAACATAGTTGGCTAAGCTATTTAGGTTATATCCTGCCCGACATATGACAACTCTCCAGCTTTTTAAAGTTTAACGGTACCTTCCCCACACTCTAAGTGCCAAGAACTTGGGCCAATCCTGATATAAAAGGCAATTAAGAGTACCAAAAACTTCACAGCTTTTCTGCCACTGCTTCGGCATTGTTGAATGACAGTTGGCTAGCGATCTCTCAAGGCTGGGCAGATAAAGCCCCTGCTGGTGAAAACCTTCCACAAAATAATTTGACTGTGGAAAGCTTGTATTTTTTACTCAAAATTATTGTTTTCCTGGTTAGGAAACTTGTCTATCTAGGACTGTCAGAACTTGTCAGCATATTTTCACTTTGTGAATGTCTGTGTGAATAAGCTGTGTAAACATCTATTTTTTGGAATTGTTTTCTACATATTAGTGTAGATTATATGTGTTAGGGGCAGGGATTTGTGTGTGCTGTGTCTGTTACTGTATTTCTTAACTCAAAACCACCTTTTTGCCATTATAAGAATTATTGACTCTTCCAGCTCCTAAGAGACTCATAGACTCATAAGAGAATACTAGGTTAACTGCCCTGAAAGGCAATTTTATGCCTAGTCTATAACCTGAGGTCAGAATCAAACCTTGTACCTTGTGTCTTTGAGATAAAGACATTAACCATTATGCCAAACCCACCCATAAATAAAAAGAAAAAGTGCAGGAACTAGAGGGGAAGGGAGGGTATCTTTGCTAGAGTTATATACACTTCAGAAAAGGGCAACATAATACATTAGAAAAGCCAAGGGAGGAAAGAGCAAAATTAGAAGCAGGCATTATGGGAGAAAGGAGGGCTTGGACTCCCTTTTTAGAATCTTAGGTAGGATCTCTTCTGAACCCTGTGCTTTATGCTCCTTCAGATGCTCTGGTGCCTGTACCACCTCATCAACTGCTCACCCCTCTTATACTTTGCCCTAACCTCTTAGATCACAGCTTTCTTCTCTTTCCTTTGTGAATAACAGCATCAAATACTCCTTTAGATTTTTTGCCTGCTTCTTACCTTCCCTATGTTTACCCTTCCTCACCTAGTTCATCAATACCCCTTTTTACCTTCTTCTTATCCTCTATTTATCTAAAAAAAGACCTCTTTTCTCTCATAATGCCTGCTACTAATTTTGCTCATTCCTCCCTTGGCTTTTCTAATGTATTTTGCCCTATTCTGGACTCTGTATAACTCTCCCAGTGATCCTCTCCCTTCTTTCCTCTAGTCCCTGCACTTTTTCTTTTCATTTAGGGGCGATCTTATCTTCTTAACAAAACTGACTGAATAGCTTTTTTACTGCCTTGGTAAGTTTTCTCTGCCCATCCTGATACATTCCCAAATAACCCATTTCATGTTATGCAAAAACTTTTCATAGTTTTACTACCTTGCCACGTTTCCATACCCTGTTTCTGAATCCTCAATTTTTCTAAGTCTGTTCCCCTATAATTCTAGATCCTGGATATTTATGGTCTATCCCAGCTTTTTTGACATGGTCAGTGTGAGACACTGGAATCTTCATCTGTTGGCCTTTTACCTAGCTCTCTAAGAAAGAAGAAATAGAAGATTCTCCCTTGCACGGGGAGTTCATTCAGTCTGTTTCATAGCCCTCCTTGTACAAACTTCAGTCCACCTCAGGAAGATGGAGGTCACCCGTCAGAACCACCCTTTTCCAGTCCATCAGTTAATCTAATTTCTAAATAACTCATTTTCTTCCTACTCATTCTTTCTACTCTACATTTCTCCTGTGCATGTTCATATTGAAGTCTTACTCCTCCTTCTAACTCTTTCAGCACATGTGCTGCCTGTGACATCCCTGCTCTGGGCCAGTAATCAAGGAGCCTGAATCCTCACCACTAACACTGTAGAGGGACATTCACTTGGAACAGAAATAGATATACACACAGTATTTCCAGATGCATCTCTCTTCTCTAAGTACAATTTTCTTTAAGAGCACACAGGGAACACACTCAGTTGTGGGGCTAGATTTCCCCCCCTCTCTCTCTCTCCAGGCCCCCAATAATACTCCCCACTGGTACAGCTATAGAGTTGAGTCCTCAGCTGAGTGTTCCAAGCCAAGTCCTCCACCACCCTCTCTGTGAAACCAGTGTTCTGTCTCCCTGCTCCAAGTAGCTGACATAAACATTGTTTGAGATTTGATCTTCACATACACACACACACACACACACACACACACACACACACACACACACACACACACACACACACACACACGCACATACCTGGGAAAAGCTGGCATTCTCTCTCTGCCCAGTCTATAAGGTAGGTACTGCTACCAAAACACTCCAACGCCTCAATTATACTGAGTAAAATTAATACTAATACAAATGGTAGTGTTTGACCAATGCAGCAAGGATTTCAGGAGTGGTCACAGTGTCACCAAATAAATATAAGCACTCTCAAAGGTTAAAATATTCTCTAAAAGATCAGCCACAATGAAATGTTTAAATATATTTAATAACAGATAATAAAAGAACATGAAAATGCTAAACATCTGTTTTCAATAAACACCAACATTTCAATCACATAAAATATTAAAAATAACACAAATGGAAAGATTCACACAGATATAGAAAAACAATACTTAACTCATCTCACTATATTTTCATGACTGATATGAAGCATTAATATTCCCTGGTTACTTATTAAAGCAAGACAAGATTAACTGGGTGAGAGGTCTTTCTTCTTGGTCAGGTTTCAAAAACAGACCGATCTGAAGCTTCTGTCTCATCTAGTATTAAAACATCATTACAATGTTTTATTACAGAATGACATTACATACATCTGGTCATCTGTCTCTGGCTCCCACACAACCCACTTAGCTAGAGACTGAGCTAGAATTTAACACATACTGTATGTGTTACCATACACACAGATACAACTTTGCTGAGATGTGTTATAGCATCCTGAAGCTATAAAACTATTTCAAAACTTCCACCTGTCCAGGGTAGCAATTACTTCACCCCTAAGGACAATACAGTAGAATTCTTTTTCCTGGTTTTCACAGATATTTTGTCTCTGGCTGCAATCAGAACTGCAAGAGAAATCATTATGGCCTAAACCAGGTAATTTAATTTCAGACTATTTTTCAAAGTTAGCTAGACTGAGATTAACATCTTCTCTTCCAGTATCCTCTGTTGCAATATATTCATTTCAACAGTTACAATACAGTCTGATATACAGGTGTATTTTTTCAGTCCAGCAGGACCCACTGTTGGTACAGTTTTACCACAAGTAGGTTTGCAAATACATTTTCAACACAAGCATCTGTACAAATCAGTTTGATATACAAATGACATATAATTTTTTACAAAACTTCAGCTAGCTATGCTGGCATATGTTACACATCCACTGGCCTGCTTCTCCTGGCATAGCTGGCACTACCTCACATTGTCACATTGCTATCTCCCTCTCCATTCCTGACACCTTGTCCTATCTAAACACCCAGTTGTCCAACACCATCATGTGCCATTTTTCTCCCATCACTGGCCGACGTTTCAGTTATGCAATCTTTGCTGACATTATTTCTCACTGGTATTGTTTCTCCCTGAACCATCTTCCTTCCTAGCATCTGGCACTGCTCAGCACAACCCTGACTCAGTTTTCCAGCACCCCCTTTTCTGATCACTTATTCCCTTGTTCCTTTCACATTACTACTTTATGTATACTTGTATTTTGGTTGTTTCCTGTTGTTCCCCCTTTCTACTACAGTCTGAAGCTTCTTGACAGAAGTCTGTGTATAACAATGGGCTGTAATGTTATAAACTGACTGCTCATTCTGTGAAATATTATTTTGTGCTTTACACTCCACAGTTGATCATTGATTTTTGCTACATCAACCTGCTTGGTATAGCACACTGGTAGAGTTTACCTTTTGGTTTCAGCTGTGTAGCCATGGTGTTAGTCTATTTGTATGTGGTGTTCAGATGAAAATGGGGAGTGTGACTGAGGTTCCTTATATAAATGCAGATTTTGTATGCTGTACATGGGAAAATAAGTACTTACAGGTAGCCTTTTGGTTTTCTTTTCATTTTTTTTACTGATGGCGAATACAATACAATACTTGCTACTGTTGTAGCATTAGCTGATCCTTGTATAGTTGATGCTTATTATGTGAGAGTTGATTGCTATGGCAGTTGAATATTCTTTAAATATTCGTAACCATGACACTGTAACCCTACATATGCAGTGCTGCATACAAAACTAGCATGCAAGCTCTCCTGCTTAACTCTGTTCACACAGAATTGCATTTCACGCTTTTATCTAGTCCCATTAAATAAAATTTTGTCTGCCATCTGTAAAAATACTTGCATCAACTCTATATGATGGTTACTATCTGCTTCTTTCTTCTTTCAGAGATTAATAATTAGTCACTGATTTCTTTGAAAAATACTTTCATATAGTTGATATGCACTGCTCTACACTGGGGTTCCCAGAGTCAACATGTTGAGTGAAAAGTGCATCAATCTTTATTAGGGAATATATGAAATATACCAGTACACTGTTTTGGGAGTCTAGCCTCTCATAATTTTTATTGCTAGCTATAACGATATACATACAAAATACTGAGAAAACATTATTTCCTCCCAAAAGTAGTATAGAAATTTCTTAAACTCATTTTGCTGCTTTTCAAATTAATGTGATAACCACTTCTTAAAAGGAAAGCTTTCAAAAATGTAAGCTTTCCAAGATGATATTTTATGGTTGATAGATATTAGCTGCCAACACCTACACTAGGTTAAAAATATACATATAATTATAGAACTCCAGAATTTGTATTAGAGCAGTTTGGAACTGATTCTTTTGATGTAACATTTTTTTAGCCTTTCTCCTGAGTTTCTGACAATAACTGCTCTCATTTTTTTCACACATGCTTTCACCCATATAATAAGAAATGATTGTATGATCTGGAATATATAGCTTAAATATTCTGCAGTGCCTGAATCAGTGGGAATGCACATCTTTGTTTTTTTTTTTTTTTTTTTTGCTAATCAGATAAGCCCACCAGACTCAATTTCTTCAGGGACAACCCAGGTGCACTGTCTGTTTAAGTGATTTGCTCAGACAAATGCAATAGGCAAATGGCAAATAAGGGACTGGAGTCCAGGAGTACAGAATGAAACTGTAGCAACTCATAGACTTAATCCTCTGTGCTGAAGTGTCAGACGTCCTAAAGTACAAACACTCAGTAGCAAAGGTCTTCATCGCAGTCTGGCCTCACATAGAGTAGTCTGTACAGGGACCTTTCCCTCGTTAATGTAATCTTGTCAGTTCTTAAAAATAATTCCTATTAGCTGATGTTTGAAGTTTGCTGATGACACTAAAATAAGGTCTGTTTTCACTGGTCTTGAAGATCATTTTATTTTTTCGATCTTTTCGGACCAGTTACAGCAATGGTCTACTTCTCATAGAAATGCACAGAACTATAAAGGGTACCTATATGACACAAACACAGAGTTGCTAGGGTCTGTTGAATCATGGCAATGACTGATCTGTAAGAAGGCCCATCATACGTATTCAGTAGGACTGATGTCGCATGCATTAGGATCACTCAGCAGATAAAACTTTCCCAGGACGTTTGAAACCTTTTTTTATCACATTGATTCTCATCTTTAGGAAGAATGGTTAGGCTTAAAAAGGCTCCTAGTGTCATTGGCCTACTAATTACCCATGAGCCTATGTGAGCATGACAAATATTAAAGGAATTTATTCTACTGAGATTTGATACTGGCCTGAAGTCTGTTGTTTTCCTTGGCACAAAAAAGAATCTAGAATATTCTGTGTCTTTTACATCAAGAAAAATGTCTCCTTCATTACTCTATGTTTTAGATTAGGTAAGATATCTAGAAAGTGTAGATGAGGGAGATGGACTGGGTTAGAGAGAGAATTGTCTACCCTCTGGGTATTATGCTTTGTACATACATGTCCTTGCTTATTTGTTTCCAAGTAGACATTTGGAATGATACTTGATGGCCCCCAGAATGCGACAGTTGGGTAAGGGTGCAGGTCTGATGATGCTTTCCACTGGCGGAATGCAGCCTCCTGGTAAGCACTGGGGCCTTGACTTTATGTCTATGATCATCTTGAAAGGTAGCTTGGCTCCCTCAGAAACCCCATCCAGTGCTAATTTCTTTGGGTTCATGAAAAAGAATACAGTGGAAGTGCCCTCACCCCTATGTGGAAGAAGATGAATGCCATGGAGAATGGCATGTGATACCCACAGCACTTACAGTTTTGCTTAGTTTCTTCATATTTTTTTTTTTAAATTCTGGTGAACTTCCTTTCCAAAAAAAGTGAGGACAAGAAAAAGGAGGGGAGGGTCAAAAAGGCCATCTTGGTGTCATCAGTGAATTCTGTAAGTTGGATTGAGGAGTGCAAAAAGATTTTAGTGCTGGATCCTGAGGCTCTGGAATGTCCTGTCATTCATATGTCTGGTGGTGGAGGTCTGGGTATTCATTTTTTGTTAATAAGGGCCCATCTGGCAACATTTCCAGTGTCTGACACATTCTAATGGCTAAGTCATGCTGACAAATACATCATGCATATAGCATAGTTAAGTCCACACAAAGTTAAAGTGGCAAACATAAAAATGTTCTCCCCAAATCTATTTGCAGCTCTTGATTCCGTCTCGGGTATGGACACTGATATGGTGTAGGAGTCTTTTTGCAGGGCCACTGCTGGCTTTGTAGTCACTACCCAGACAGCACCTTCCCAGTGGGGTGACCAGGACATACAGTATGCCCATCCTATGTAGGTCAGTCACAGTATCGGGTTCTCCCAAGTACTTCTAGAAATGTATTTTAGGACAGCCACTGGTAGGATCCATCCAGGGCATGTGTGGTGAGAACCTATGAGCCTTCTGCAGTCAGCATTAAAGAGAAGGAGTGGGGGTAGATGATCAGTCCCCATGCTACTGCTGCATTATGGTATAAATTATAATGTATCTAGAGGTAGAATGTTAAATGCACATAAAGGAATGACTAGATAGTCTTATTGTAGTATAATATACTGTAACAAAATTAATTGGAAAAAACTCAACAAATCCTGTGTCATTGAGGAGGGACAACATTTGCATCTTCCCTCTCAATGTAGTCATCTACATGAGATTCTGTAGGTTAAGTCAAAATGTATAGTCTTGGCAAGTGCCATTTGGGGAAGTGAACTGCTGAATTTTTCCCATGATTCACAAACACTCACCCACCAGCCATCAGGAACACACAACAGACTAAATCAAATCTATCCAAGTGGGGGACTTCACTTCCCCACACCCTCCTAACTTTATATACCAAATCCATGATCGCACTACATTCGGGTAAAGGGCAAAGTTGAGGTAATGGCCAAGTGTTTGCGAACTGTGGGAAAAATTCCATGATTCACTGAAGTGAATTTTGGCAGCTGGTGTTCACTGAAGACATGTTCAATGAATACGTCTTTCCCAGAACTAATATAGACCCCTGTATTTGTACTTTGTCCAGTATACCCAATATTACAAATGGTGTTTGAAGTTATAGCTTTTGGTGTTTCTGTCTACAGCAACCATCTCTTTCTCACCTCTAAGACTGAATATGAGGCACTACTGGAACATACCATGGATGTAGATGTATGATCTGGTGTTTGTATATGGAACTGTGGTGCTGGGTGGACCCTGCTAGGTGAAAGGAGTAGACAATTCCCATCACATCACATTACATTACGTACTGTCTTATGATGTAACCTTGGGTTCTTTTTATTGCAGTAACAAAAGTGAGTTTTTAAAAGTGATGCATTTTGATTCAGACATTTGTCATTTATAATTATGTCTCTTTCTAAAGATATAAGCATCTAAAACACAGACAAATGTAACTATTATGTAGGTCTTTCTCACTTAATAGATAAACCTGTGCTTGAAGGCCATGCAGTTCAAGGAGCAAAGTCTATGAGGAACAGATCAAGCTGTTTATTTCATTCTCATTTGCACTGTAATTAAATGTCAGTTTTGTGAGGGTTAGTCACCTTTAATGCTGGCCTTAGTGATACTACGTACCAGATGAAGAAGAAAATGAAACCGACAAAAAATGTATTGAAACAAGTGCCATCTTAGAGGTTATTATCTGCATGGTTTTGGCTTTAAAAAGTTAATTGCACTTACATCAGTAATGCAAAAGATTACAACCAGCAGATGCAAATCCTTATCAGAAGAATTAAAAAAGGAATTACTAGACTTATTTGGAATATCTAGACAGACTTTTTCTT
Organism: Protopterus annectens; assembly: GCF_019279795.1. Classification (NCBI taxonomy): domain Eukaryota; kingdom Metazoa; phylum Chordata; order Ceratodontiformes; family Protopteridae; genus Protopterus; species Protopterus annectens. The sequence goes on along the minus strand of NC_056746.1, from coordinate 216,522,699 downwards.
TCCGTATGTTAGTCACTAATCATACTGTATCAGCAATTCTCACAGCTAACAGCAATTTCAAATAGAGTATACGAGGAGCATAATTTCAGAACACCACACACTTCTGCTCTGTCAGAATTATGTAGAAGAAACAAGAGCTTCTGTTTTCTATCCATAAGAAACACTCCAGCCTTGTAGTGTTTCATCCTTCAGAAAGGAGCTGCCATGCTCAGTGCACCCCTGCGTATCTACAGCATCAGATATGTATTCATGCTACGCTTCACACCGCGACTCTTGCTGCTGCACTTGCTGTTATATAACCTCGGCTAACAAACAGCAGTTCATTGCAGTAGTGCTCATCATATTTGCAAAAGCAAGCAGGGGTGGCCATTTCCAGTGGGAACTGCTGATACTGTACAGCTAGAATTGGCACGCAGAGAGAAATTTCTGTAACAGTTTGGTGCAGAAACCTGATCATATATTCCATCTGGACAGAAATGCTGCTCAGGACTTAGAGAAAGGAAAACAAAATATGAGAAGCATTCTCAGAAGTCAGTATATGAGCTCTGGAATCTTTAAATAGAATATGATCAGAACTGTCACATTAGTGATGCTACGGTTTGTGGTTAACAGATTATAAACCTAATGCTGGCCATCCAGCTTTTTCTTTTTTTTTTTTAATTTAAAGGGAGTCTTTGTTAAAATGTGTGGAAAAAATGATAACGTGATAGTTGCTGTAGTGAGACTAGCTCTTTTACCTCATTAAATCTGAATGAAATGGAATGAAATTATCCCTGAATAATAACTGGTTGACTAAAAAGCTATAGTGAGTTTAACTAGCATGTACCCCCACTGTTAATGATGGCACCTATATTGATTCCTGGTGACTGAACCAACTGTACTTACCATCAAGGGCTGTCCATATTGTTTATGTTATAGAAACGCAGTAGCCAAAATTTATACACAGGTTCAGTGATAATGCAGGGTTCTTAACACAATAAAATGTAAATTAAATTATAAAGCAGATTAAATAATATGTAAAGTGTTACTTAGTGGCATGGTGGAATAGAGCTCTGACTATAATACTAGACACTCAGGTTTGATTATTGAGCCTTCAGCCCTGGAGGTTAGGCTGAGTGGTGGACATTGGTTATCTCAATGAGAAGGGACTAATGAATTAGCAGTAAATCTCAAAGGATATTAGGTGAATAGGTTTCCAGAATTAATGGGTCATTGGGGTTGGGTATGTAGCAGCATTCAGAATCAAGGACATGCTCAAGGAAATGCTTGTACTTGAGCATATAAAAAACAGCAAGACACACATTACACTATGTAGTCCAAACTTACAAGGGTGGGGACATTAGCAACACAACGTATGACACAAAGCTGACAAATAACTCATTACTTCCCCCTGCCCCTTTCATGTTCCTAGGTGCAAGTTATGATTACCATGTCTTCCCCTAGAATGGAAAGACTCCTCTGCATAGTATCACATGGGTTATTAAACTATGAAGGACTAGAAAACAGAAAAGGATGCTTGGGTGCCAGGAAGACTAGATGATCAGGCTAACAAAGATGGCAAAAGGTAAACTGCCTCTACTTATTTGCACTTCTGACAATGACCACAAGGCAATAATATCAGCAGTCATGCTAGAAACACATATTTGGAAGAACACAGCTTGGTATTACATTGTACCACTGCTATATCACTCAGGAGAGTTAATTTTGGAAAGCACAGCATGTTTGGCAGTCAGCGAAACAGAATGTAACTGGTAACTGCATCATTTCTACACTTTGTTCAAGCAGGATTGTGAAAACATCAAACTTAAACACTGCCTGCTTATGTTATAACAGCACTGTTGCATTCTCCTAACATCGTTTTTAATATTCTTGTCAGTAGTAGTTCAACCAGTTGAGGCAGATTCCGGATATCACTACTTAGATTGGATATTTCCTTCAAACACAGTTGTGGTTTCCAGTCTTTATCATTCAAGATACATTTTTTTTTTTTAAACAAGTTTATTGTTTTTAACATACAAGAGAAATATCATAACAATTTTATACATGTAATTAAAATAGATATGATTATAACAATCAATAAAATAACCAAAGTATTTACAAAGACATCCACTACAATCAAATCAATTAATTAAACTAAAATATCATGCTATTGAAGTTAAGATTTTTTTAACAAGTTTTGTAAAGTATCCCATATAATATAATAAGATGTTTTTCTAGTAGTTCTTGATTTTATTGTCATCAATTCCATATGGCACACTATAGTCATAACATTTTTAAATTCATTGAACGAAGGAGGTGTATCTGAAATCCAATTTCTGGTTATTATTTTTCTAGCCACTGCTAGAATAGACCATAACAAGGGAAGCTTAACCTTTTTAACACTTTGAGGTACAGGAGTGTTAAATAATATAAGAGATTTAGAAATAATGAAATTATCTGTAAAAAGAGCCTGCAAAAAATCATTGACTGACTTCCAATATTCTTTCAATTTTATACAGCCATAAAACATATGAGCCCAGTCAGCATTAATTTCTACATTACATCTTTTACATAGATTATCGTTATTATTTATTTTATTCATCATCAAAGGTGTATAAAAGGATCTATGTAAAAATTTCCATGTAAAAAGTCTCCAGACAATGGAAGAAGTAGTTTTATAGGCAGATTCCAATATATATTGTTTATCTTGTTGATTTGGTGGGTCACCATTAATGGAAGTGAAATAATTCCAGTAGGTATCTACACTGTAAAAAGTTTCTTCTCTGATAATTTTATGTATGTATGAAAGCTTACCTTTATCAGAAACTTTATGTTGTAAATTTAATATCAAGTAATCAATCAGTGTTGGAATAGATTCTCTAACTGTTATAGACATTAAATCAATTTTATTAATGAGATGTTGTCTAAAGGTCTGAACTTCTAACCAACAAGTTTCTCTCAGATCAAATTCTTGTTTTAAGAAGTCTAGATTTTTAACTTTATTATCAGATAACAACTGATACCAGTACTTTAGATCATTATCTATAGCTAAATGAGTTCTTTCAGAAGTGGATGACAAAAGCATACCTCGTGTATACATTATAGGGAATATAATAAAATTCCATTCCTTATATCTAGGATGCATGAATATAAAATTACGATAACTAATAATAATGTTTAATGGATAACTAACTGTATATTTTGGTGTAATAGGTGAAGTACAAAATTCTTTTAGTAACCATAGCATGGAGTTATTTACAATCATATTTTTATGTGTTAAGGAGATTTTCATGAAGTGAATACTAATTAGTTCCCAGTAATCTTTCCATTTTGCAACATATGACTGATCTATTAACAAAGTAATAACTTTTATAATGGAAGAGATAGTATATAAGTTAAAGTCTGGAAAAGAAATACCCCCTTGAGACCAGCTATTAATATGTTTCTTTAATGCAATCCTAGGTCTATTAGGTGCCCATAGGAAATTTAACATTAGCGTATTCAATTTCTTGATAATTATTTTTGTAGGTGGGAGTATTATTGATTGTATTAAGTATAATATCTTGGGGAATATTATCGTTTTAATAATTGTAAGTCTCTCTTCCATAGTAAAAAACATATTATTCCAGGTATTGAAAAGATTTTGTATATTAAGAAGACAGGTATTATAATTATTATGTATAATAGATTTAATATCTTTAGTTAATATTATACCTAGATAAGTTATCTGACCTGAATTGGGTACGTATTTACTAAAATCACTAATGAGAACATTTTTTCGTGTATATATAGGTAGTATTTTAGTTTTTTCTTCATTGAATATTAAACCAGAAATACTTTTAAAATTCATCATTTTATCAAATAGAGACTGTATAGAAGAATTAGATCCTGCTGATGTAATTAGAACATCATCTGCAAAAAGCTGAATTTTAGATGTTGTATTTTCATCTATTTCAAATCCCTATATATCAGTACTATTTCTGATCAGATTAGCCCAAGGCTCCATTATTAAAGTGAATAATAATGGAGAGAGTGGACACCCTTGTTTTGTACCTTTAAAATGGGTATTTTTGTGAGACATATGTTCCTATCTTAATGTAAGCCAATGCTCCTTTGTATAGATGCTCAATTAGATTTACAAATGCATCTGAGAAGTTTGTGCACTTCAGTAAGGTAAACAAGTAGTCCCAACTTACTGAATCAAATGCTGAACTTATATCAAGACTAATAAGTGTTAAATCTTTCTTTCTTCTATTTGCAAAATCAATTAATGTAAGAGTCCTCCTAATATTATCAAAAGTGTTTCTATTTACAATGAAGCCTGTCTGATCTATATCTATAATGCCTGGGATGATTGTCTTCAATCTATCAGCAAAAATACTCATAAACATTTTATAATCAACATTAAGTAATGAAATGGGTCAATATGAAGTACATCTAGTTGGGTCTTTATTGGGTTTTAAAATTGGCAAAATAAATGTGTATTGCCAAGATGGAGGGGTTATTAGCTCATTTTGGGCCAAAATAAAAACCTTATGTATTAATGAGTATGTACTTTTAGAAATAATTTTATATATCTCTGGTATAATACCATCATTACCTGGTGCTTTGTTTGATTTAAGCTTGTTTATTTGTGTAATAACCTCTGTATATGAAATACTTTTATCCAATAGTTTAATCTGTTGTTTATTAAGTTTTTTATTCATGTTCGTAGTTATAAATTCCTTTATTTTATCTTTAGGTTCCATGTTAATGTTATTATGATTAATTTTGTGAAAGTGATTTCTAAATTCATCTAATATTTCTGGTAGACTAGTAACATTCTTCTTTTTCCTTAGAGAGAAAATTTCTTTGATATGATTTTGCTTATTCAACCTTTTTGTTTTGTTTTTAAGTCTATGTAAGTATTTGGAGCTTATTGAGTAAGACAAAAACTTGTATTTCTCTAAAGTTATTTTAACTTTATGGGTTAAAATTTCTTTGTATTTCTCATATAGTTTATTTATTTCTTCAATGACTTTCTTGTCCATAATATTTTCTTTATTATTATGTTTATAAGAGTCTAATTTACTTTGAATATCTAACAATTCCTTATCCCAAGATTTCCTTTTATTATTATACCATCTGATACTTTGTCCATATAGATATGATTTTAAAGCATCCCAAACATAAACAATGGAAACTTCAGGAGTATTATTTATGTCTAAAAAATGTTGTACTTCTGAAAGTATATATTCTTTATAGTCTTTTAGTTGAGTTAAGTATGCTGGTATCCTTTTGATCTGAACATTGTAAGTATTTTTATCATGAACTCAAAAACAATTGAATTATGATCAGATATAGGACATGAAATGATTTTAGAGTTAATAATTCTGTTACCATCTGGTTAGAAATAAAGACTCTATTTTTGAATAAGTTTTATATCTGTTAGAAAAAAAGGTGTATGGTAATGATTTTGAGTCTATCTGATTATTAATATCATTTAAATGATAAGAATTAACAAAATCCTTTAAATGTTTTGCATTAGATGTAATTTTCCTTTTTCCTATAGTAGTAGTATCATTTTCATGTAGGATACAATTAAAGTCACCTGCCAAAATAATATCTCCTATAGAAAATGATATGTTCTTATCAAGATGGTATTTCACTGTATTAATACCAATTCCTTGTATCCAATATACATTGATTAATGTATAAGTCTTTCCATTAATTTGTATTGTAATCATACAAAACATTCCTTTATCATCTCGATAAGTCTTAATAGTTTTAGGAATGGGCATACTTTTATTCCATAAGATAGCCACTCCTCTTTTTTTCTGAGTGTGCTCAGAACTAACCAATACTGTATATTTATTTATGGCTAACTTATCAATATCTTTTTTCAGGAGATGTGTTTCTTGAAGGAATACTAAATTGGCCTTATGTAAATTAATGTATCTTATTAAGCTTGCCCTTTTACACGGGTTATTCAGTCCATTAATGTTTAAAGAAATTCCTTTTAGAGAAGTCATTTGGCATTTTTAAAACATATAAAACTTATAATCAAAATAACAATTAACAAAATAAATAATGTTATACCTCCTCCTTTAGATGTACCTTTAAATATAGCTGTATTTATTGAATCTCTTATGGGATTTTGTATAAAATTCAATTTTGTTTGTAGTGACAATGAGCTTACAAAATGTATTGTGGATGTCAGAACTATATACACACAACAGTGAACAAAAGAAGATAATGTAAGGATTAAACCTTGCACCCAGCCTGGAGTTAAAAACTCCAACTTAGAGTAGCACATACTACTCAAGTTAACCCCCTACCCTAAGCAGCAGTACCTCAGCTGCCACCTTATCAATTTAATACTAGTTATAATTAACTTAAATTAACAACTTTCAATTAGATTATCTGGTAAGACAAAGCTATACATTTGATAAATCAGCATCATATAAACAAATAGAAACTTTTAAAAACAATTCATACTGCTATGTACATCTATTTAATATAATACATTTATAATCAAATAGCATTCAAATAAACTTGATATTAGCAACCAAGAAGAGAGAGAGAAATAAAAGAAGTGAGAGAGGGAGAGAGAGAGAAAAAAAAAAAAAAAAGAGGGCATATCTACATATTAATTTATTCAAAGTTTGTAAAAATAAGTTCTGATGTTCATTTAAAGTCAATAACTTAGGCTATTATGGTTCAGACATTACATATGTTAAGATGTACCTATTTTCTGTCATAGAAATGCAGTTGACAGCTTCCAAAAGACTTTAAATTACTTGCATCAAAGCTTTTTTCTCATACTTATTATTGCCAGTATAATAAAATATTATATCTATAGAAATGGTTATAAATCATACTGCATAGCTATGTAAATTCTCAGATATACTTGCATTATTGTGTAGAAAGCCATCTGTATTTTATATATCTGAACTGCTGATTTAAAATATGTCACATGACATCTTCTTCTAAAATAGAGTCATAAAGATATTTATACTTGTCAGTCAGATAAATCAAATGAATTATAGCAATGTATATGTTTAAATCATAGGTTTTACATACATTAATATGTTGCAGTCAAGTAAACTTTCAAAAACATATGTATAAATGTTTCACTTTCTATGCCTTCTAAAATATCACATTTGCTTACTATGGGATACTGAATCATTTAAAATCATTATAACTTTCATATTTTATAAATTATAACATGAATAAATAAGTAGTTATAAAAAATAACTCACATTTAAATGTTATAGAGTTCATTTTCCATCGCAGAGTCGCATTTGCAGTAGTTCTACTTCCTGGTAGAGTGTTCTTCTTGAATCTGCGATGTGTCAGTGTGAATTCACGGGTCAAAGTTCAAATTGACTGTATTCAGCTTCTCTGCGTGAATTCTGAGTGTTGAAGCTTTTAAAACAACTCGAGGACACTATTCACGAGGTAACCCACATCCCAAATTGTCTCCCTTAACATTCTGGCGGGAATTTTGATAAAAACAAGTGACTGACATTCATTTAGCAATATAAATGAAGCTAAACAGAGCAAAACCTTCGCAACGTATTTTACATGTTATTACAGCCTCTATGAAAGTGAAACTAAGCCCACAGTTATTAATATGTAATAGAACTAATTATTTATGCCCCTATTCAATTTTTATACAAATCTTATTATTAACTGTATCAGTATGATCAAAAGCATGTGAATGTACTAATATGAAAGGAAATAGAGAGAGAGAGCATAAAAAAAAGAGAGTAGAGAATAAAAGAGAGTAAGAAAAAAGATAAAAAAAATGAAAAAGGAAACTATAAAAAGTATCTACAGTGGAATATTACTTGCTGTTTATATTAATAAAGATGGATATGAAACATATTATTTACTACTAATTAGTTCTAATTATTATTAATTAAAGCATGACAGATTATTTGTAGACAAGTATAAGCAATAGAATCAAGGAAGTATAATTAGCAATAACATTTAAACAGCATATATACTTTTTTACAAGGAATAAATAAGTTATTATTCCATTTATCATATTTTCATTACACTTCTCTCCCTGCCCTCCCCACCCCTTACTCAATGCATAATCTAAAAAGAATGTCATTATTTAAAATAAAAGAAAAGAAGAGAAAGGAAAAAAAAAATGTATCAAGTTACTAACCTTGGTTCTCTTTGTCAAAAAAGAAACATATTGAATGATAGCTTGTTATTAGTTCCTCAGATATTTTGACTGATTATGAAACAAAAACAGTTCTTTGTACACAGAAAATAACTTTGAATAAATCTTTTTCAGAATATTTGTGGCTTTCTGAAAATGCAGTAACTGTATTTAAAAAGATTAATGGTGAAGAAAAAAAGAGAGAGAGAAAAAAAAGAAAAAACATAGAAGAAGTCATTTGTTTTTTAGTCTCTTTTTCTTCTCTGAAGTCTTCCATGAAGCTTCTGTTGCCAACCTCTTTAATGAAGGACTAGCCCATTCCATTTCCTCTATTTTATCCAAAATCTTATTTTTTTGATAAACAGCAATGCAGAGTCTAAGTCTTCAAAAATTTTAGGGCCATCAGGAAGGAAGATTTTTAGCTTGGCAGGAAACAGAAGGTAGGTTTTAAACTGTGCTTTCTTAAGCTCCCTTATTAATGGCAGAAAAACTTTTCTTTTAGTTATTACCAAGGAAGAATAGTCATTGTCAAAACGCACAGTTGCCTCATTAATTTTAACAGGTGCTTTAGCCCAAGCAGATTTAAGTACCATCTCTTTATCAAAAGATGATAGAAATCTAACTATAACTGATCTAGGATACTTTTTGTTAGAGTTAGTATTAGCTATAGATCTATGGGCTCTTTCGATACCAAAAGAAAAAGCTTCTGGCAAGTCTAAAGTTTTAGGGAGCCATGTATTTAAAAAAGAAGTAATATTGTTACCTTCAATATTTTCTGGCAGTCCAAAAATCCTAATGTTATTGCGCCTAGATCTATTTTCCAGGTCATCAAGCTTTGTTTGTAGATGTGTATTTTGTTTCAGCAAAACTCAATGTTGATTTCCTCTTCTTGGATTCTATTTTCCATGTCATTTACAGTCTCTTCTATGCCTGTAATCTGAGTCTTCTGTTGTTGCAAGTCTATATGTAACAAGTCTATTTGTTTTGTAGTTTTTTCTATGAAGGTATCTATTTTAGTATCCAGTTTATCCATCTTGGCAGTAAGTTGCTGGATTGTAGATATCAGAGACTGAAGTTCTTTCTTGATGCTGGAATCTTGAGAATTTGTCTTACTGGAACTCATTTCAAACAGAAAAGCTGACAGAGAAATTTCCAAGGTGATTTCTGACAGGAATATTATTAAAATTTTCTTTCTTTTTTAGATATTATTGAAGAAATAGATATACCAAACATATTTAGAAAGAAAATTACTTCATAAATTAATTTTTAAAGTAATTATTTCCTGTCAGTGCAGTGAAATTGGTGGAGCTGAAGAAATCTGCTGCTATCCTGTGTTCATCCTTGGCCACGCCCCCATTCAAGATACATTCTGAATACTTTGCCTGCTGTATATTATAAATATGTCATTATTATGCAATTATTGATGTTACTCTGATTTTCTAACACATTTATGTAGTTACTTTTAAAAAACAGTGAAAGTGATTAAGTACTTAGAGTTGTATTAATGTGTCCGTCTTAGTCTATTAAATACGTACTTGAATTGAGACTCAGCAGGAGCAACATTTCTCCATAAAACCCCTTAACCATCACTCAAGCTAATGCCTGCTCTCCCGTAAACCCAAAGTAGACTGTTTTAAAATTCTTCTCCATCAACAGAAAACCTCTCTTCCTTGTCTCAGCTTACATTCCTTCCCTCTCCTATTCATTAAAACTCTCTGTCCTACTTTTAACATTCTATCCCACATCCACAAAAATAGTAATGCTATCATTCTTCAAGATGTCAGCCTCAGCTTTCTGGGGCTCTGGCTCCCATATCCCTCACTTGGCATAGCTGATCTCAACCTCAGTCAATAAATCTCTGAATCCATGAGACAAAACTTCCACACTGGAAAACACTCCACCTTTGACCTTATCAAAAGACACATTCCCACTACCATCTCCAATATGTCAGGCCTCCTATCATTGATCAGTGACCACCATCCCATAACTTCCTCTACCACTAGTCAATCCATAAACCACACCATCCTAAAAACCTTCCAACTTTTTTCTACGGAAAACATTACCAAACGTAAAACTCCCCCTTCTCATGGACCATCATTCTCTCACAGGATAACTAATCCACTGCTGGAAACATCCTGTCCTTCACTCACCTTCAAAAGTGAGATCAAGTTTACCTGAAATAAAATGACTCTGTAAACTGCAAAAACCCAACTGGATTACAAACATGCCTAAGCAACTGATAAAACTGAAGGGATGAAGCATGGTTAGGATGAAGCGTGGTTAGGATGAAGCATGGTTAGGATGAAGTATGGTTGGGATGAAGCATGGTTAGGATGAAGCGTGGTTAGGATGAAGCATGGTTAGGATGAAGCGTGGTTAAAATGGAAACCTGAAACTTCCATACGCAACAGCAGCCACTTTAATACCTTCTGAAATGCAGCTAAATAATCTATCAGAAGATATAAGTCCTCACTATACAGATTCAAACAGTGTCACCGTTTGCACTCCCTGAGGGAGTTCTGGAAAGAACTTAACCTTTTCTCAGCATATAAGGAACCAGAAAACCCAAACTCCTCTGCCATTTTTTGAATGCAGGAATTCCATACTCACTTATACCTACTTTACACATGAATTCAGCAATCTGCTTCCCCTCAACTTTTCTTCCACCACTATAACATCCCTCTGGATGGATAGGCATCCCTCTGGATGGCCAGGCCACAGCACTATAACATCCCTCTGGATGGCCATGGCACAGCACTGTAAAATCCCTCTGGATGGCCATGCCACAGCACTATAACATCCCTCTGGATGGCCAGACCACAGCACTATAACATCCCTCTGGATGGCCAGGCCACAGCAGTATAAAATCCCTCTAGATGGCCAGGCTGCAGCACTATAACATTCCTCTGGATGGCCAGGCCACAGCAGTATAAAATCCCTCTGGATGGCCAGGCCACAGCACTATAACATCCCTCTGGATGGCTAGGGCACAGCGCTATAATTTCCCTCTGGATGGGCAGGCCACAGCACTATAACTTCCCTCTGGATGGCCAGGCATCCCTCTGGATGGCCAGGCCACAGCACTAACATCCTTCTGGACTCTCACTGATGATATCCTAAGCAACACAGCCAAAGGCAACAATACCAAAACACTTTTCATAGATCTCAGCAAGATTGTTGATATTACTGAACACCCTCCTCTCCTAAATGCTCTCATAGAAATAGGTATTAGCAGCGGCACCTTCCCATAACTCAAAACCTTTTTAGGTAACCATCACTTCAAAGTCAAAATAGGTGATGCTCATCCTGACACTACCTCACTTCTCAAAGGTGCTTCACAAGGATCAATCCTCTCCCCTGTTCCTTTCTATATCGTCATTAACAAACTTCCTTCGGACCTGCCGCACTTCTCTTTCCTCCTTTATGCTAATGATAAGGTTATTTACAGATCAAACAATGCCCACTTAATAATTCAAGTCAGACCTTCAATCTGACCTACTTCAATTTCCGCAATGGCTAGTCCTGCACAGCCTACTACTCAATCCCTTAAAAGCCATTTCAACACTATGTGGAACTGCCCACAGATTGTCCAGCTGTTTATCCCTCCTTGTCACTTCTGACTGAAATAACTCCACTATTAAAACCACTTCCTCCTTCAAATACTTAGGTCTGTGGCCAGATCAGTCACTCACCTTTCACCTACACATAAAAAAATAAAAAATAAAAAATAGATTCCCTGATTTTCAGGGCCAAAAATATGTCCATTTTTCGGTGAACCTGTCAGAGCTGCTATTGGCAAATGCGTTCTACTAGTCCAACTTAGGTATAGACTTCCCATTTTTGCTGTAGCATCCATACAAAACTCCAGTAAACTCATAATCCTCTCTAATTTCATCTGTTGCTTCATTGCTAACTCACCCCCACAAGAACACTCGTGTCTTACTCTTGTAAAAGCAAAATGGCTACCCACTAAACAAAGGACCAACCTCCTACTTGGTATTTAACTGTTCAAACTACTGCAGCTTCAATTGTTTGCTCACTTTTGGCCAAACTACTAGGAAAGATTTTTAGCTGTAACCTTTGCAAAATTTCACAATTTATTTATTTATTTACATTTGTTTACTGGGAAATTCCGACTGGACGCAGGTCCTTTTTCAACGGATGCCCAGGGAGAAAAGCTCCACATCATGTACATGATAGAGATACAAAGTTTCAGCAATAGTAAACAACATTACAGGTTGTTGGCTTTAATACAATAACAAGATATTGATTATCAACAGTATATACAGAAAATGTTGCAAGTTAAGATAGTTTCTTGTCATTTATAATATTAGTAACAAAATTGTCAGACAAGATGTTAAAGTATGTAAGTATGTATGGTTAGTAGTGGCGGTAGTATAGTTGGGTTTAAGAGTCTAGGTGGGGGGGTAAGGGTGGGGGTGTTAGTCTGGATTAGAACAAGGACAAAGCTACTGCAAATTTAAGTGGAATTTGAGTGCAGTCTTGAAAAGGCTGCTGGAAGGTAGAGTAGTTACAGAGGGTGGAAGATTGTTCCAAAGTTTAGATATGGGACATGAAAATATGGCTTCTCCTGCTGAGTTTTTGGGTTTGATAACAGTGAGTTGATTTTTGTTGCTTGATCTTAGGGGCCTAGTGGGGTGATAGGGTTGGAGAAGGGTTTGAAGGAAAGGGATGTTAAGGGGTGGTTAATAAGTTTATGAGTGAGGGTGATTTGATTAAAGTGAAGGAGTTGTGGGAGTTCTAGCCAGTTTAGTTCTTTAAGGGAGATACAATGCTGCGGTAGGTGGTTCCAGTGGCAAATTTAGCAATTTTGTTGTAACAAGCATCCAGCTTGTGTAGGTCTGCCTGTCTAAGGTTGGTAAGTATCGGGGATGCATAGAGTAGGGTGGAGATTAGCTGGTTATTGGCTATGGAGATTCTAGCTGCCTTGGTTAGGAACTGGCGTTGTCAATATAATGCACCAAGTTTCTTGTGAACTTTTTTATTGTGAGAGATATGTGGGTGTCAAATCTAAGTTTGTTGTCTATTTCCACACCAAGCAATTTTGTGTGTTCTGATGGAGAGATGATGGTATTGTCTTTGGCAAGAATGTTGACGTGGGGGTGTTTTGGGTGGCTTTGGAAGGTTGGAACAGGAGAAGTTTTCTTACTTGGGTTGAGTAGAAGCTGAGCATTGGATAGCCAGCTCTCTACACAAGAGAATGATTCTTGTGTGATTTGTTGTAGTTCTGGTAGAGTGGGGGCAGAGCATATGAGAGTAGAGTCATCTGTGTACTGTATAAGAGATGCTTGTGTAGTGGCAGTATGTAGGTTGCTAGTGAAAAGTGAGAATAGCAGAGGGCCAAGGATAGACCCTTGGGGAACTCCAAGAGTAACTGGGAGGCAAGGTGATGTGTTTTTGTCCCAAATTACTGATTACTGGCATCTCTGTAGATAGCTGTGGAACAAGTTGTAGGCTGGTTGTGAGAAGGGGAGTTTGGGGAGAGTAGAGAGTAGTAGCCCATGAGATACCATGTCAAAGGCCTTTGAGAGATCTAGAAATACAGCAGCAGAGAAGAGGCCATTGTTTTTGTGATGAGGTATAGTGTTGGTGAAGGAGAGCAGAGTGGAGGTAGTGCTGTGATATGGCCTGAAACCATGTCGGATTTTGGAGAGGAGATTATTAGCTAGCAGGTAGTTGGAGACCTGGGTGTTGATACATTTTTCAAGTATCTTGGAGAGAGGGGAGAGGATAGCAATGGGGCAGTAATTGGAGAGGTCAGTGGAGGGGGTGTGTCTGTGGAGGGGAATGATGTGGGATATTTTCCATATTGAGGGAACATAGCCGTCTGTTATGGAACAGTTGATTAGAATTGAAATTAGGTAGGCTAGTGTATCAGATGCAATTTTCAAGTATTCAGAGGAGAGGTTGTCAGCTGCGAGTTTGGTGGGTTTAGGTTTTGACAATTTCTTTTTATGTTGGTGGTAGCTACTGGGGTGAAGAAGAAAAGAGGAGTGGGGGTTTAGGGTTAGGAGTTGGGGGGGCTATTGTAGGGAAGTGTTGTTTGTTTAGAGATGTTATAGTTTCAGTGAAGTGTTTGTTGAATGATTCATCAATACTGCTGGAGGAGTGGGGAATGGATGGCTGGGGGGTATCAACCTTCCCTGGGTGGAGGATATTGTTAATAGTGGGCCAGAATTGCTTAGGGTTGTGGTTGGTAGAGTTTAGGGTGGATGTATAGTAGAGTGATTTGTCTAATTTTATATGCTTTTTGGCTTTATTGTGCAGTTCAAGGAACGATTGCCTATCTGAGTTATTTTTTGTTAGTCGCCAGTGCTCCCAGGCCTTATCTCTGGATTTCATTAGGGTTCTGGTGGTCTTTTGTAACCATGGGGCATGCCTGGATCTGACTTTGGCATTTCTTACAGGAGCATGGGTGTTTAGGATGGAGAGGAAGGTACTGTTGAAGAAGTGGACAGCCTCATCTAGGTTGAGGTATTTTAGTGGTGACCAGTTAACTTTTTGCAGGGAGGAGATGAAGGAGTTGAGGTTGAAGATGGACTTGTTCCGTATTTGCCTGTGGATAATGGGCTTCAGACTGTTTGTGTGGTGCTGAATTAGTCAAGTGGGGGAGTGGTCACTAAAACTGTCAGGTAAGCAGCCTGCTAGGTAAGAGTGAGGGGCCTTATTGACTAGTATCCAGTCAAGTAAGGTATGATTGTTAGGGTTTTTGTTGATTCGGGTAGGGGATTGAATGAGTTAAGTGAACCCATGGAGATTAAGGTGAATGGTTGGGAGACTGTTATTACAGAATAGCCAGTTGATGTTAAAATCACCGAGAATGATGGTTTCCTGGGGTAGAGATAGAGTAGCCCAGCTCAGGAGATTTTCTAGGAGTGTGATATTTTGCCCTGGTGGGAAATAGCATCCTATGATATTGATTGTTTTGTTTGGGTTTAGTTTGAGATTGGCATGAAGGATTTCTTCATTGTTGTGGTGAGGGGCAGATGAGTTCAGGAGTTGAATATCGAGGTGGTGTTTAAATATCAGTGCTACACCACCTCCTTTTTTGGACAATCTGTCTATTCGAAGGATGTTGTATTCAGGTAGAAGTATTTCCTCACTTTTGATGTGAGGTTTGAGCCAGGTTTTAGTTAGGAAGAGAATATCTGGGGAATATATGCTTATGCTGGTGTGTAGTTCTTGGATTTTATTGCATATGCTTCTGATGTTTAGGGACATTATAAGTAGGTATGTTATTTTCTCGTTGGCTGGGAGTTGAGTTGTGGGGGGGGGGTTGTGCTTGGACTAGGGTTTGAGGTTGGGTTGGATTTGGGAGGACCAGGGTTTGTATGGATGTCTCCAGTGAGGGCTAGTTTATAGAAGGTGTTTAGGATATGTTTTATATACATAGTAAATTGCTTATGGTATCTTAGGGATATTTTATTTTTGAGTGTGTTAGGTGTTTGGTAATGGAGTGTGTGTATTGGGAGGATGGTTTTGGTGGCAGGGTTGTGTAGTTATAGTGTAAATGTTTGAGGGAGGGTGTTGAGAGAGTACAGTGGAAGTTGTTGGGGCATGTGACTGTGGAGCCTTGGTAGGATGTAATGTGAACTGGAACTATGCAGGTTAGGATTGTTGTTATATTAGGTAGTAGCATGATTGTGTTGGATGTAGGGGTAGGGGTTGAGTAGTGGTGTAGCCTAATTGCTGGCAATTAGGGGTGGTGTTAAGGCTAAGAACAAATGTAGAGGTACTGGGGGTGAGTGGGAACTGGGGGCAGGGAGGGGAGCGAAGTAAGCGTAGTGAACGGAGCGGGCTACTACCCCCCAGGCTAAAGATTGCAGGGTAAGTGTCTAAATAGACAAATTGTTAGGAGTTATTAGAATCTAGTAGGGGAAAAACAATCTCTAGACCTGATTTCAGCTGTGTCCTTTCTGGGTAGATACCAAGTTTGAAGCAGATAAAACGTGGCAGTTTAAGTAGCTTTTTGCCTCTATTTTACAAGTGGGCAATTCCAGTGTATCTACTGGGTTACTTTTTTTTTGCCTAGAGCTTTATCTTGGTTTACTGATAAATAAAAAGAAAAAGTTAACTGGGGAATGTATTTACAGCAGAGGGGGTGGTGGTGCAGCTGCCGTCCTTAGCCGTGTGGGTAGAGCCAGTTATTTCTGCTTTAGACCAGGTACTTTCTACAGTAGCAGGCTAAGAGGAAAACTTAGCTAGACACCTACAGTAACCTATCTTGTTTCCAACACCCTTGAGTCCTTGTGGCTGGTTTCTCCACTGCAGATGCGGCCAATGGCTAAGGATTCAGCAAATGAGGGACTGAGAGAAAACTCATTCGCAGGTTCAGTGGTCAAGTAACCTATCTTGTTTCCAACGCCCTTGAGTTCTTGTGGCTGGTTTCTCCACTGCAGATGTGGCCAATGGCCAATGATTCAGCAAGTGGGGGACTGAGAGAGAACTCATTCACAGGGACAGTGGTCAAATGAGATACACCACGAGCTGAAGAGAATTGGCAGCTGCTGTGAGTAAACTTAAACAACTAAACATGTAACAGAATCTGCTCTTTTACTCTCATCTCCAAGATCCAGTCAGCCTAGCTTGCATTCTCCATAGATGCCCTCTCACTCTGGCTGTCTCTCCCTTTTGCATAGAAAACTCCAATCTTCTAAACATGAGAAAGGGTGTTTCCACTCAACTTCATCTACAAGACAAGTGTACTCTACCCAGTCTCCTTCCTCTTGCCTGTATATTAAAAATCCTATTTTCTTTCTTCTTTATTACTCTTTACTTCCTAAGCACACCTCAGTCTTTAATTATCCCTTCCTAAGCACACCTCAGTCTTTAATTATCCCTTCCTAAGCACACCTCAGTCTTTAATTATCCCTTCTTTTTTTCACATTTCTCTTTTTCAAATAGATTGATTCTGTGTTGCCTTACCCCTCACTCGCTGTGTTACACTTGTGACCGGCTTTGAGTCTGACATGGCGCCAGCAACTCTGACCCTGTGGGTTCTGTCTTGACCAATGGATGGGAGATCGCAGATATACCCCAGGGATTACTTCAGTGTCACTGCTTGACAGAGGCACAGCAAAATAATAGGCATAGTTTTCTTCAAACTAAAGGGGTGGCGAAAGCCACATAACTATGGGCTAGGCTTATAAATGCCCTTGGGCAGATAGCCTAGTATGAACCTATGAACCTATGAACCTCATCTTAACTATTCTTCCTAAATACAATTCCACTATTGCCTACTTATCTATAAGACTATATCTCACTCCACTGCCCCTTGTAAATGTCACTTTTAAAGAATTGTCCTCTTTTTTGTAGTTTTAATTTGTCAAAATGCTTATCATTGTACTATTCACTTTTTGTCTTATTTTATAACATGTATGTCTTTATTAATGCACATTCAACCAGTTTGCACCTGTAAAGTGTTAGTTGTAATCAGTACGCTACCCTGGCAAACAAACAAACAAAAATAAATAAATAAAGCATGTTTTTTTCTCATTGATAACTAAGTAATAATTGATTTAGGATTGTATATATATATATATATATATATATATATATATATATATATATATATATATATCAACTAAAGGATTTTCTTCAACAAACAGATCTCCAGTTCTAAGGCTGAACAAGTAATCTATTTTAATTGTTCTATGATTGTAATAGCACACAATGCACATATGTAAATGGCAGTTAACAGCTTTTGCATTGCTAATGTCCAAGTTGCATTTTTACTTGTGTCTGAAACTTTTCTAGTCTAGGCTTTCCCAAAGTGGGTCAATCCATCCAAACACACACACACACACACACACACACACATATATATATATATATATATATATATATATATATATATATATATACACACACACACACACACACACACACACATATATATATATATATATATATATATATATATACACACACACACACACACACACACACACACACACATATATATATATATATATATATATATACACACACACACACACACACACACACACACACACACACACACATATATATATATATATATATATATATATATATATATATACGGGCAAGAAAAATTGAAAATCAAAAAATTACAAATCGGATTACATGAAAAAGCTAGCTACGAAGACCTCACATTCATTCTTAAATCCTTACTCGCTTTCAAACCAAAATTTAACTAACTGCTACTATTTTGAAATGTCATTTAGAAGAGGAAAACTATCAAATACAGAAATACTCCAAAACCACACTAGTAAATCAGTTAAAAATCTCAGAAAACATGACCCCCCCCTATCTCAAATACATTACAAACAAAGTCTGCATAAAATAATTAGAAAGGAAACAAAAGAAAAAGAAATTAAATAAAACAGAACTCAGAGTTACAACACAAATTAAATATATTTTGAAGTAGTAAAAACAATAACATTCAATTTAAAAGATATTCAAAAAGGGAGAAAAATCCTGTTCTGACGGAAGTGAAAGCATAAACCCCAGGAATAGGAGATATAACAGTGTATGAAGGGTCAGGAAGTGAATAACATGAAGCAAAAACAGTCCCCATAGCGACAATAAGAAGTATTCTAACCTAGGAGGCAAATTAGACACACACACACACACATACACACACACACACACACACACACACACACACACACACACACACACACACACACACATACACACACAGTAGCAGACACTTCAAGACACTGTTTGACCAAATAGGGAAATTTTAAAATACAATACACTAAAGTAAGATAATGCATAAATACAAATGCATATTGAAATAGAAATAAAATACACATAAATTATCATAGAAACCCAATGAAATAAAGGGAACAAGCATGCCATCAGCTAAACCATCTTAAGAAAACAAATGGTATTTGGGGAACATTACTGCTAACAGATATGCGTTCTTTAGTTCTTTGGAATTATCAGAAAAATTATTATACTTGTCAATGTTTATAGGGTGCAACAAGCATACCCTCAACAAAGTCAGTTAAAGTAAATAAGGTCAGGAGCATTACTGCTTGCATAAATGTGACTTCTAGCTCTTAACGTTTGTCACCAGTATCACTACGTTTTTGAACATTTTTGAAGCTGTGCTACCTAAAAGCAGTACACAAATATGTGAAGTACTTTTGTACTGATAAATGAGTTTCTTCATCCATTACTATTCTTCAGTCTTAAGTGTTTTCTTTTGAGATGAGGTATAGTGTTAACACTACATATGACTACAATAGCATATAACAGTTTGTTAGAGGAATCCCTTAAATGACAACCCTAAAATCTTCATAACAAAATTTCACACAGTTAAAGAGTTAAAAAGTTCAAGAGTTAAAGAAATTAGAACTCTGAACAACAGATCAGCTAAATGAAATGAGCAGATGAACTATGTTACATTGAAATACAATATACAACATGCAACTATCACACACAAACTACTAAATATAAAATTCAAACTGCTAAAAAAATGAGCATGGGGCAGATATTAATGCATATCTCAGGCACAGGAATTGTAAAGCACTGCTCTTGCCTATGTGTGTGTGTGCATGTGTGGAAATATATATATGTATGTGGATGTGTATGTACATATATGTGGGCATCATACACATAAACATATACACATTCACACAGAAAATTCCAAAAAATAATTGTTTTCATTATCTTAGTTATGGTGTTATAATTTATTTCTGCATTGTGTTTGCACTAATGTGCCACTTTTGGCTTACTTCTGCTTAAACACAGTTGCTAACTGTCACAAATCATAACTGATTAGTGCATAAAAATAAGTGTAAACTAATAAACAATGTTAGTGGCTGCAGGACTCAATGCCAAATTACAGGTGCCTATGTTAGCTGCTGTATTTCTCTTACTCACAAGCAGCTTTAATTAGCAACACCAACAAAGAAAAGTCACAGTGATTTCTAGACTGATGTGCCCTTTGTACAGTGAAATAACTTGGATTAAATAAGCAGCTGTTATAATACTTAAATAAAATGGATTAAATAAGTAGCTGGTATAATACTTAAATAAACTAGATTAAATAAGTAGTGGGTATAATAATTAAGTCCATGTAGCCCCAGGTAGCAAAGTCACATATGATATTTTTATAGTTGTCATTCCCTAAATGTTATTCATTGTTTGAAAACATTTCTCTGAGAATTCAAGATTATCAAAATCCATGGCTGTTCTGCATCAAAACATACTACTGCTTCATGTATTGTTTTACGCACATTATTAATGTTTATACAGTTAGTTGTTCATTTTCATGTCTATACTTTATCCATGTTTTATATGCTGCTAGTTAGTCTTTTTTGTACTTGATATTACTGACTAGAATGCTTATTCATGTAAATATTATTTGTCTCACTTTTTACTGCCCTTCATCATTCTAACCTTATTTACTATCGCATTATATAAGGATATTACTTTTTGCCAGTTAATTATTACTGGAATGGATTGAAATATTGATAGAGAGGGATGTAGCCAGGCAGTGAAAGCTTAAGGAAGAAATTGCATCTTTATGTTCCTCTCTATCTGGACAATTGACTGCAATTCATTTTGAAAACATATTGAAAGAGACCAGCGAAAAGCTGCTTGAACTTTCACATAAATTAATAGAACAAAAAAACTAAAAAAATAAATCGCGATTTGAAAGATTACTATAATGGTACAGCCTTCTTTAGCAGTACCAACAAGAGTAAACATCAGAAAGGTGTAAGACAACATTTCTTTTGCATCTTCTGTTAACAGTGGCTCAGAATACGAAGAGAAACAAGGGACAACGCTTCATTTCCAGTGTTGCCAAATGCACAACAACCAGACTATATGGTGAACAATTTTCAGAGTAATCAGGGGTCTCCAAACAATGAACGGAAAAGGGGTAATTTTGAACAGAGCAGCAGACCACAGCAATGGCAGAAATGTAAAGATACTGACCTTTTAGCATTTTTACCGGGAGTTAGAAATTGTTCAGGTGTTAATAACGCAAATTTGATACTTAATTTGTCAGGATGTGATTTAAAGGACAGCAAACTAGCTGTTCTTAATTATGGTTTAAAATGTATCCCTACTGCTTTTATGCGGAAACATATTTTTAATAGTGAAATGTTTTGTTTTATAAGGAAATTACACTTACTGGAATTTCTTTCCAAACAAAGTAAAGATGTATATAATGTGTTTGAAACGCTGGATAGTATTTCAGATTTAGATTCTGAAGGTGACATTTATGTTTCATGTGATTCTACTTTAGATAGTGAAGTTAATGCATATTGTTTGTTGGACACAACTAAAATAGAATGCAAGAGTGATTTTATATCCCCATTCACTAATGATACTATCAAACAATATTCAACAATAGTGAATGATGAAGTAGATAAAAAATATAGGGATTTTTTGAAGAATAAAAATAAAGTTATTTATTACATGTCTAAGGATGAGTGGAAGGCTTTAATGGATTTAAATAAAAGAGAGGACCTGGTTATTAAATCAGCTGATAAGGGTCATCAAGTAGTGGTTATGCATTATTTACAATATAAAAAGATGTGTGATGATAATCTGAATGATAGTGAAGTCTATATAAAAACTAATTTGTATTATTATAAGATGGCCACAGTAGAATATAATGAACTATTACTGAAAAGATTTAGACTAGGTTATTTTTCAAAAGAAGATATAGAAAAAAAGTTTGAATCTAACAAAAGTAGTATTGCTAGATTTCATTGCCTTCCTAAAACACATAAAAGGTTACCTGACCCTCCAGGATGACCTATTGTGGCTGCTACTAATTATTTCTCGAATAAGATTGGATTTCTATTGCATAGACTTTTGTTAAAACCAGCTGTGAAGTTAGATTCTTATGTTAGAGACTCCTTTGACTTTCCTAAAAAAATAAAAACTATTGTATGGAAAGAGAGTAATTATTGGCTGGAAATGGACGTGAAAAGTTTGTACACAAATATTAGCCATCAATTGAGCCTAGAGTCAGTTAAATATTTTTAGGAGATAGCCCACTGACTAGTTATATAGTTGAGTTGTTACAATTTTGTTTAGAACATAATTATTTTGAATTTAATTTCATCAAATAAAAGGAACAGCAATGGCGGCATCTTTTGCCCTCATGTATGCAAACTTGTTTATGGGCCTGTTTGGGCAAAAATATTTAAGTAGAATGGAATTTTTCAAGAAATATGTGGTTAAATATTTAAGGTTTATTGATGATTTGATTTTGATATGTGATGGTGGAAAATCTCAGGTGCCAGAACTTTCTGCAGATTTGCAGTGTAATAGTTTGGTATTGGTTTTGATGACTTACAAGTGGGAAATACAGTTTCTTATTTAGATATACAGTTGGAAGGCATTGTAGGACAAAAAATATTAACTAGAGTTCATAGGAAATTTTCAGAGGTAAATCATGTTTTGAATGGGGGGAGTTGTCACTCGGAACATTCAAGTAAAACCTTACCATATGAGGAATTTCTTAGAATATATAGGCTAAATAGTGATGATTTTTTTATGTGGAAAGATCTAGAATTTGCATGTGCCCAATTTTTAAGTAAAGGACATAAGTTAATTAATGTTGAAGGGGCACTGAAGAAATCATTTACATCAATACAAGGCCGAGATGAGAACAGGGTTAAAATACAACAACATTATAGTAAGTATAAATGCTATAAAAATGATAGGAACATGAAACAAATATATTTTGTCACTACATTTAACATTAATACTAAGGAAATCTACGATATAGTTAAATACTATTGGGGATTTATAACTAAGGACCAAAAATTAAAAAAATATTTTGCCCAGTAAGCCATCTTTATCTTTAAAAAGAGGGAGAAGTATTATGGATTTAGTAGTTCATAGCCACTTTATGTGTCCTAAACAAGAACTATTTATGAGGGTTAATATGAGAGGTATTCAGCCTTGTGGGGGTGGTTCAGTATGCCAGTATGTTGTGTCTTTCTTTGACAATATCAGTGGACTAAAGTTTAGTCCTAGGTTTAGTGGAAGCTGAAAAAATGGTATAGTGTATGCATTAATGTTTAGAATAAGGTTGCAGGAACACTTAAGGGATATTAAAAAACAAAAGGTGGAAAGCCCTGTGGCACAACATTATTTGTTGTGCCACAGTGGTGATAGTAAATGTCTAAAAGCTACAATATTGGAAATAATTGCTGGTAGTGATGATGGGGGAAGTTAAGCAAAGACTTTTGCATAAAGAAACTGTGCATATTAAATGTGAAACATTGTCACCTAAAGGGTTAAATAATGAATGTAATTGGAGGGTGTTTCTTTAATGAGTGCTTTTTCCTTAATGAGTGTTTTTTTAATGAGTGTTTCTTAACTGAATAATTGGAATTGTTATAAAATGTTGGTTTGTCATACTGAATTTTATCTCTTGAAGGCTGGTAGTCGAGGTGCTAAGATGGATTACATTTTTTACACTGTGGTCTCCTGCTTTGGTTTTTTGATGGTATTTCTTCAGTGTTGCTTATTTGTTGCTTTTATAGATTAAATAAATAGCTGGTATAATAATTAAATAAACTAGATTAAATAAATAGCTGGTATAATAATTAAGTTCATGTAGCCCCAGGTAGCAAAGTCACATATGATATTTTTATAGTTGTCATTTCCTAAGCAAATGTTACTCATTGTTTGAAAACATTTCTCTGAGAATTCAAGATTATCAAAATTCATGGTTGTTCTGCATTAATACATAATATTGCTTCATGTATTATTTTGTGCACATTATTAATGTTTATGCAGTTAGTTGTTAATTTTCATTTCTATACTTTATCCATGTTTTATAAGCTATTTAGACTTTTTTGTACTTGATATTACTGACTGGAATGCTTATTCATGTAAATATATTTGTCTCACTTTTTACTGCCCTTCATCATTCTAACCTTATTTACTATCGCATTATATAAGGATATTACTTTTTATCAGTTAATTATTATTATTTATTATTTCCATTTGTTAACCGGGTAGTGTCTGACTGGGCCAAGGAGCCCATTTTCAGCAAAGACCCGGGGAGAAAAGCTCTGTACACAATAGCATTGACCAATAATAGTACAAAAATCATAAAAACAAATTGCTTATAAAAAACACCATACAAATTACTGCAAGTATAGTTAAGAAGATTAGATATATAATCATTCTCAAAGTACCGTAGAACAGCATTGTAGATAATGAATATCACGTGAAATGAAATTGATGGACAGAGAAACATTCATGGTGACATCTATCATAGCACATTTACAGTGTACATTTTTCAGCAAAGCTACAGATTCTAAAATGGGCTAGAGTTTCTTTGAGAGGTGAAAGAGAGTAGTTAGGGAGGGAGGAAGGGGTTACCCGGGAGTACAGCAAGAGCAGATCCAGCCAGATTTGAAATATTCTCTAGCTTTCGTTTTAAAGGAAGAGTAGTTGGGGGAGTTTTGAATGTGTTGGGGTAAAGCATTCCAGGCCTTGGTAATGTTATTAGAGTAGAGGCAGTCACGATGGTAGTTGTGAGATTGGGTTATTTTTAGTAATAGTCTGTCTGAAGATCTAAGGGACCTTGTACTGACTTCAGTTTGAACTAGGGGGGCAAGTGCATGTCATTGGTCGGGATAGTATATGATTTGGTATGTGAAGGTAAGATGGTTTAGTGTTAACAGGCTGGGAAGCTCAAGCCAGTTCAGTTGTTGTAGAGCAGAACAGTGATGAGATTTGTGTTGATGGTTGCTGGCAAATTTTGTGATTTTATTATAGCAGGATGATAGGTTGTTTAGGTTGGTTTTGTGCAGATTTGTATAAATGTGTGAGCAATAATCTATTAAATTAATTTTAAAGTCATTCTTAATCCAAGAGTGCAAGTGCAAATCAAAGTATTTCTCTTTCTAAATGTTACATACATACATACATACATACAAATATTTCAAGCATGGGCATTAATTGTCTTATAGCCTACCATATATTAAAATAATTGTTCGCACAATAAGTGTCTAGGCTGTTCTTAAAAATATCTAAACTAGTACTTGATTTCATTTAATTTGATAGTCTGTTCCAGGCATCATCTACTCTGTCAGGGGAAACAAATAGATTTGTACACTTCTCATTCCTATAGAGTCTTCTACATAGGTTTTCTGATGATTGTCTACTACATTTTGATAACCCCAAACATTCCCAGAGATAGTTGTCTTTAAATGCCCTATATACCTGAATTACATCTCCTCTTAAATATCTGTATGAGACACCATACAAGTTCAAATATTTTAGTCTTTCATAATAACTTAAATTTTCACATCTATGGATGAACTTGGTATATTTCCACTGTACTATTTCCAGTTTACTCATGCATGCTTTCTTATAAGGTTTCCATATTGTTATGCCATACTCAAGTTTGGGTCTAATGTAACTTACAAACAATGACTTCATCACTTCTGATTTCCTATACTCTATAAATCTTATTATACAACCTATAGTTCTATAACTATTGTTAACCAATTGATTGATATGATTAGAAAAACTCAGAGCTGGATCTACCCATCTACCCAGGTCCTTAAATGAGTTTAAAGTTTTAATCACTGTGTTCTGTATTAAATATTCACCTTTCAGTTTAGAGCTCCCAAATCTTAGTTGCTTAATTGTTGATGTATTTATCAGCATGTTATTCCCCTGTATCAAATGGTCAATTTAGTTAAGTTCTTTTGCAGACGTGCCCTATCTGTAACACAGGTAATCAGTTTACCCCAATTTCAAGTCATTTGCATACAGACTGTAGAACATATCAGATGAAACAGATAGATCTAAAATATATGATATAAATAAAAATGGGTCTAGGACAGATCCTTGTGGGGCACCTGACTGTAACCAAGAATTTCACTTGTATATTTGATGTGTGATACTTGCTATGTCCTATTTGTAAGCCATGCAGCTATCCATCTTATTTAGAGTACATTGCTGTCTAGTTGTTTTAAGTTATTGATTAGTATTTTATGTATGATCCTATGACATGCTGAAGTTTAATATGTATAAATTACATCACAGCACAAATTTTCATTCATACCCATTAATATATTGTTACAGAACATCATATTTCAGGTGGTAATAGATCTATTTTCAACATATGCATGCTGATATATGGTTTAAAGTCCCAGCCTTTCCAGTTCTGACAAAAACTTATCAAATATTACCTTCTCCATTATTTTTCCACAACATGAAAGTAGACTTAAGTATCTGTATGACTCTGGGTTTGTCCTACTCCCCTTTCCCTTAAAGACAGAATTAATAAATGCATGTCTCCAATCTTGAAGAATCTCACCATATTTGTATTACCTAGTAAATAATAGATGTAGTGGTGGTACTGTAAGTTCTTGCTGAAGTGTCCACCGGTCATTATTCCTAATTCTGTCTCCTCCCTGTGTTTTGTTTGGATCCAGTGTGCATACTTCTTTTTCAATATAATCTAATCTGATTCCAGTATCTGAGGATACCTGGATATCACTAAAATAATTTATCACCCCCTTTGTGGAGCCAAACTGTTTTGCATAAGATTTTGGAAATATATCTATAATATGTTGTGTCTGAGAATACATTTTAGAATCTACACACAGCTTGTCAATTTGCATGTCTTTACTCCTTCCACTTCTTATGTATCTATAAAATGGTTTCCTATTATGCTCAATATATTTATATAAATTTCCTTCAAAATATCTTGATCTTGTCTCACACTTTGTTTGTTTGTCCAGCTTGTTTATTTCAGTTTTCAAAGTTGTACTTTGACCTCTTTTCCATTTCCTATATTTTTGTCCATCACCTCAAACAAGTATCTTTTTCTTATTGAAACATTTTTTCCTGACATTGTGTGCCTAGATCCTGATGTTAAGCATTTTTTTTATTTTGCATTTAAACAATTTCTTTCAAAAAATTTCACATTCCTTCTGCGTTTTTTTTTTTTACTGAACACATCACTCATACTAGTTTTACATAGTGAATATTTCTCTTTCATATAATCTGTTATTAATCTTCTGTGCATTGGTTTAGATTTCAATTTGGCAGAATTATCTAACAACAAATTAACCTTGATAATCCCATGATCGCGTCACATAATTGGGGGTAAAACTTGACTTGAAGTAGCTTTCATTTCTTTGCGAAAACAAACAATGTCTAATATGTTCTGTTCCCTAGTAGACTTTTTAACAATTTGAAACAATTGTCCCTGAACATATGTTGTGCATAATTGCCTTACTAATATTGTTGAATCAATATTTTTCCAGTCTGTTTCTGGTAAATTTAAGTCTCCAGCCACTATTATTCTTCCCTCCTGTATTTCATGCAAGAAATGTATGAATCCCTCTAGGTCATCAGCACTTGACCTTGGTGGTCTATACACTAAAACAATTGTTATGTGTTCCAGTGTTGTCTTTATTGTCACATTTACACAGTCTGTAGTATGGGTGTTATCACTGAACATGTAATAATCACAGGCCTCATAACTATCTTTAATCCCTGTCATAACACCTCTACCTTACTTTCTGGTAGAATGTAAAAACATTTATACCATGACTGGATTCTGGTCATTATTCTTTAACCATGTTTCACAAACAATAACAGCATCAATTTTGTGGGAACGTAACAAATTTTCCAATAAAAATACATTATTATTAATGCTGCTGCCATTAACAACCACTGGAGATGGATCAGTTGTTGCTACCTGGGAAATGTAAAATTTTTGACCTGGCAAAAATCTTTATTTATATGTATTTATTTATTATTTTACATTTGTTGACCAGGAGAGTCCGACTGGATACATGTCCATTTTCAGCGGAGCCCCAGGGAGAAAACCTCCACAAAAAATGTTGCCTACTTGCCTTGTGTTTGTCAAATCCTGCGAAATATCTGCTGCAAAAATTCTCCTCCCTGGTCTTGAAAAATGCACTCCGTCCTATCTGAACATGTGTGCCCAAAATTAGGCTTGGATGTGCTACACATTTCCATTTTTTTAAAACAGGACATTTTTTAATGTAGGTATTTATCGCCAAAAGTTTTTTCATTCACGATAACATGACTCTGCTTTCTACATGTGATTTGTGAAAAATATGTCCTAACACCTGTACAAGCTATTCAATCTAAGATGGCTGTAAGTTCCCTACTAACAGTCAGAGAGTCCTTGAAGATGAGATCATTTGTACTGACATGTATAAAAACAGATCCGTACTTCCTTACATTAAGTCTCTCTAAGGCCTGCCTCACATCCTCTAGTTTTACTCCTGGCGAGCATAACACTATTTGATGTTCATTATCTTCTCTGCAAATTTAAGTATCAGCTCCTCTTATAATTCAATCATCAATGACAAGAATATCTTTTTCTGACTAGATCTGACGAACCTTCAACTTCTAATTCAGTAATATCTGCTGTATCAGTTGTTAAAAAGGAATGATCTTCATCATCATTAGTCTAATTAATCCCACTGTTTTCATTGCTTATTACATTTGGAAGCATACAATTCTCATCCATCTGGCTTTGTACATCCACGGCTTGAGCCATGTTTCCAACATCTGTCTTTTTCCTCATTTTTCTTACATGTTGTTCAATCCTTCTACGTTCAGTTTTGATTTCTTCCTTTTTACCTGCCCCTTGCCTCTTTTTTCTACCTTCTCTTTTTGAAAAGTGATGCCTTTTTCTGTAAACTGAAGGCTTTCTGATACAAAAATGTTATCATTCCCTGTAATCTGTGTGTTGCATAACAAAGCAGTGCCTTTTTTAGTATGTATTCTCATTGCTTTACAGAAATTTTGCATTTTCTTTTTCTTCTTTGTTATTTGTTGTGAACGTCTTCCTTTCTTTCTTTTTTTTATTTCCTTCTATACACTCTGAATTCTCATATTACTGAATATTTGGATCTGGAATTCCAAAGTAGTCAGTGACATTATCTTCTTTCATAGGAGTTGAGTGATCTTTACCGACAATAAGACACATCATTTCCTAAGTGTATTCTATGTGCTCTTTGCCTAACATTATTTTTCTCATAAGTCCAGTCGTTAAAATATGTAACGGCAGTTCTCCAAGCCGTGCCAGTCGCACAAGTGCCATCGTCATCAGTAAGTCTAGATTTATTAATAATAATGGTAAGCAAATCATCCAACTTTTGACATGAGGAACACAGATATCCAGTGTTATAAGGTGTTACTTTTAAATAAACATAGCATTTATTACACTGTGCAAGATATGCGCTTTAGCAAATCATTAATGGCATACTCATCTAATAAATCCAAATTCAGCTGCAAATGAATAACAAATTTCTAAAAGAAATGAATAACAAAAATCAATTCAAAGAAAAATTAAATCAACGTCTAAGAGAAAAGTCACACAAACAATATACAAATAAATATTAAATTAAGTACAGTAAAGTTGTTGCTCTAACTGTAGAAGTTGTGGAAGTTACACAGATACTGGAATTCCTTTATATTGCAGGTGAATGCCCACAGTACCTTGTGCTCACTATCGCTCGCAGTCACACCTCTTTTTAACAGTAAAGTTCAATAAATCACAACCCAAGACAGGATTGTTTAGATAAGCTGTGGATTGTCCTATCTGCAGTCTTTGTGAATTTATAGTTGACTAGGTCCCCTTGGGGTGGCTAGTTTGCCTGTCTAAAACCTATCCCTTTCTAACTAATAACAGTGAAAATTAAAGGTAAAACATCAAAATATAAATCAAAGTAAATCTTCTTGTCTAGAAGCTATTCCTCCCTTCCTACAAAGAGTGAAAAACAGTGTGTAAAAATAAAATATAAATTCAAATAAAAACTCCTCTTAACAAGCTACTGTACAGCTAATCACAAACCAAGACAGGATGGTTCAGATAAGCTCTGGATACGATGTTAATACATCATATCTGAATATATGGGTAGATAGTTGTGTAGAGTTGTAACCTTTAAATGTGTTGATTATTTTCCGTCATTTAACTAGTACCTAGCAGAAAAAGCTTAAGACTTAAGAAGAGGTTAATAACAGCCATATAAATGTACGACTTTATGGTATTTCTTGGGCTTGTTGTTCAAACAAACAATTCTCACATATCTGCTATAGTTGTCTGTAAAGGGAATCAAACACAGACAAATGTCAAATGTGTGTATACAATATAAAAAATGGATGTTTAAAGGTACTGATGTATAGTGATATATGGAAAGGTATAACCAAGCAAGGTTAGCAGGACTGATGTTAATGGTGACATGATACATTATATATTAGGGCAAACAGGAACATGTAACAGCAACATTAGGTTACCGGTGCATTGTCACCTGTAGACACACACAATACTACTTAGCAGAAAGTGAAGTAATGAGGCCCTACCAGCAAACTAGACCTCCGATGCAGAGGACACTGCTTTATTAGGCACAGTAGCTCAACAGGTATCTCACCCACTCTAGGTGAAGAAGGCTGTTGGTTCTATTCCTACCTCAAGTACCTGGAAGTACCTGGACTAATTTTTGCAATACTGACACTGCATTGCAGTATAAAGGGGGTGCTGCACTCCTGGGTGTGCCATCCTTCAGATGGGATGCTAAACTGAGGCCTCATCTGCCTGAGTTGGTGGTAGCTCAGGTGGATGTGACCATCCCTGGCACTTATTCAAAAGCATAGAGGAAGTTCCAAGTGTCCTGGTTAAACTTCTCCTAGTCAGTATGATACAGCCTCAGGGCTGCCCTGAAAAGCGGCCATTAGCTTAGTGGGACTAACCCTGTCGCAAAAGTATAAATAAATAAATAACTACTGCTGACACCAGCCAGGTGGTAGAGTGAGATTCCCTGCAAATTTCCATGATTCCCTCATCTGGGCAAAGTTTGAACTCTGTATTGTATTATTTAGCATTGTGAGTGCCCAGATGATGACTTAACAAAGTATATATTTAGGAAACAGTTGCAGCCCTACTTCACACCCTCAAGCATGCCCATGCAGTAAAGACAGGACAGAAGAATTTGATAAGAGGGAAAAGAAATCTCTGCTTATATGTGCAGCTCACATTACGTGCACTCCCACAGCAAGCAGTGATCCTGACAGCAATAGGTATGTAAGATGAGAACATCATGCCTGTTTAAAATAGGGCATGTCCCACATCTGTGTCCTTTGTTATATGTGGTCAGCCAACAAGTGTTGCTGCAATGTTTCGTGTATGTTTGTGTGATATAACACAGCACAACAGTGTTAGTCATTCTTCAATCGCACTGACTTAGCCTGCCTGTGTTTCAATAGTTACACGCAGTTTGTCTGCCTCTGTATTGATACTTATACCTCTGTTTCCTGACAGAGTGCAAACTATACTGCACTTTTCACATTAAGAAGTGACTCTGACACAGTAACCACACATTTACTCAGTTGTAAATTGCCCATTTTGTTGAAGGTATGTAGCATACCCATATCTCTTAGAAGTGCTACTGTTTATGAAAACTTAGCTAAGGCTCTGTTAGGAGTTGAACTAGATGCATCAGTAATACTCTCTAACATCCTTTACACCTTCACAGACTTCACAGACAAAGGTGAAACTATATATATATATATGTAAGTATACAGTTGATAACCATAAAATTATATTTTTGATCAGTCCTAGAAGTAGTACCATGTAAATTTTATCACCCCTTTACTCAAACTTTATGATATTGTATGAAAATCGTGACATAAGAACTGCATGGAATGATTTATTACACCAATTTGCATTTCATATTGTAATACATAGAAAGCTGGCTGTGAGCAAATCATTTCCCCACCTACATGATGACTGATTTCCATCTCACTTGAAACCTTGTCCTTCACAAATCCATTCCAAACATGGCATGATTCTGCAGTACTTGGATGGACTGTTATTTTCACTTTTCCTGTATACCTTTCAAAAATGCATTTTCATTTGGATTTACATTTATATAACAGCATGTACAGCAGTTACCTATTGTATTCTCGAAAGCCGACAATGTCGAATCCGACATTGTCGACTCGAGAATAGCGAAAGTGCAGAACATCGAACGGATAAATGGAAATCTCTGTAAGGGGAGATTTCCATTTACTTCAATGTAGTGCGGTCTCGGAGTTGGTATATTTAAGTAGCAGGGGGGTGGGGGCACATCCCCCCCCACATGGTGGGTGCAGGGGGGCTTGCCACTCTGCCTACACCCTTTAGATTTTCTTTTTTATTTATTTATTTATTTTTTCTGAACATTTGAAATTTTAATGGTTCGATCATTAAAGGTCGACCTTTAGTGATTCGAACCATTACATTTTCGGTGTTCTAATATAGACCCTGAACAGCATAGCTGTTGTTTCACCTGTGTCATCTTCTTAGTATAAAGATAGCACTAAACTGCATATCCTGCTGTGATTCCTTGGGGCAAAATATAAACCCCCAGGAGTAGAAACTGTCACATATGAAGCTATTTCATACTTTTTATACATGTATCCCTTGGCAAAAACCTTTGATTACAACATATAATCAGATGCCAGCTAATCTTATGTTGTATTAATATTGGTAAAAGCTGAAGTCTGAAATACTGCATCAGTATGAAATGCATTTTTTTGCAGCATAAAGACACACATTATACGAAAAACATAGGCAGGCTTGGGTTCAATCCTATCACTTAGTGCTCACAGGACATCTGAAAGCACATCATTCAAATATGCTAATTGTACCCCTGCAACTCTGCAGTTGTTTTCTTATGAAACAGCCAAAATGTGCTTCTTCTTATGGGACAGATCACTACAGTGCATATAATTTTGCTATAAAAAATGTAACCATGTGTATGTCTTTGTATAGGCCGCAATACACGTACACTTGTGTTAGCATAGTCCAGAATACATGTACACTTGTGTTAGCATAGTCCACAATGCATGTACACTTGTGTTAGCATAGTCCACAATGCATGTACACTTGTGTTAGCATAGTCCATAATACATGTACACTTGTCTTAGTTTTGATGTTGGATTTACTGTCCCATAAATATGTTTTAGTTTTGATGTTGGATTTACTGTCCCATAGATATATATATACTTTTTTGTTACGTCTTGGAATTACTCATTGTCTGTGACTGTTCCATTATCTATAGTTAATATGTTTCTGAAGCTTGCATTCAAATCATTTAGAGAATGTTCTATCTATATGCTGGAGTGTGATTAGTCAAAACCTATTCCACCCATCTGTCCACCCATTCATCCATTTTCTATACTGTCTCATCCATTTCAGTGTCAGAGGGATGGAACATATTTTTCTAAGCAATGGGTTAAGGCCACACACACACACACACACACACACACACACACACACACACACACACACACACACACACACACACACACACTTAATGATAATCTAGCAGTGCTGATCAACCTAGTAGCATGTATTTTGGAATAATGGGGGGCACTGAGGACCCCAACAGAAGTGCATGTAAACTTGGGAAGATACAAACTCTACACAGAAAGCAGGGCAATTGAATATCAAATCACTGCCTTGGACATTGTAAGGTCAAAATGTCAACCAGCGTACACAAGACTGCCTACAACCTTTCTCAAAGTGGTCAATTAAATTTTAAACCAGTTGTCTAGTTAGTGAAGAATGAGAAGAAACATTGCCTTATAGCACTGGAGCCAGTGTGTCACTGAGGCAACTTCTGTCTCAATATACTGATCACCCATCTTGGAAATAACTGGTTACATAGCAAACAAAGTGCTTATCTGGCTGTTGAAAGCTGTCTTAAAAACAGATTAATGAAATACTGTTCTCTGATTACCATAGATTACCATACTCTCTTTCTCACTCAAAGTATAAACATTAGCATTTAAAGTTCTGTTTCTTCTTCTTTTCTTTTATTTTATTTAGTTTGCATGTGTTGACCGGGAGTGTCTGGCTGAGCTATTGCTCTTTTTCAGCGGAGGCCCTGGGAGAAAAGCTCCAAAGATATACACTGCAATAAAATTAGCAATACAGATACATTTCAGTAAAAATAACAACAGAGAATTTTGGTAGTTAAAATACGTAAGCCACATACATGTATATTGCTGACAGATAAAACAGTACTGTAGACAAAAAGGAGAATGTTAAAAAAGTTGAATACGTTGTATGTTTTGGCTTAAAAAGAGAGTTGAGTAAATATAAGGTTTTATATGCAGACTAGCAGAAACTTAAAAGGTTACATAAGAATTTCAGGGAGTAGGTTATAGAAGAAGCTTTGGAGGTTCCATAGGAAGCATAGGATGAAGTAGTTAATGGTAAGTTTTAGTAAGTTAGTTTGACTGTACTATAAAAGGTAGGTAATAATCAGGGAGGGTGAGTACAATGGCAGGACCAATGTTTTTTAAAGTGGTCTTTGATTGCAAACTTAAATTGTTTGGGTGAGTCAGGGACCTTATTTCTAGTGGGAGTTTGTTCCATGCAATAGAAGGATGGTAGCTATATAAGTTGCATCCTTTGTTGGATTTGGGTTTATTGATTTTTAGTAGGTCTTGGGTTGAGCTTCGGAGAAGTCTGGTAGGGGAGTAGTGAGAGATGAGAGAAGATAGACCTGGGCAGAAATCAGGCTGATATAGGATGGAGTGTATGATTTGGAGTTGAGATTGTAGGAACAGGTGAGGTAGTTTGGGCCAGTTCAGGTATTTTAGGGAGAGACGGTGAGATTTATATGTTTGTTGATCTGCAAATCTAGCTATTTTGTGGTAGGTTGATTCTAATTTATTTATTTTATTTTATTTATTTGCAGTTTGTTAACTGGGAAAGTCCATTGGGCCAAAATGAGCCCATTTTCAATGGAGACCTGGGGAGAAAAGCTCCATATACAATTATTACAAAGCTAATATCAACAAAGTTAAGTACATACAATTTTCAAACTACTAAAAACACAGTAATGTAGAAGACTGAATAATAACACACCTATGAACCTATTTGAGCAAGGTGCCGTAACAAAGCATTGATTGAAATTAAAACATAAGTATGTTGGAGTACATAAGTATAATCTGGAGTGCAGGCACTTATGCACTCAAAGTTTCATGAGGTGAGAGGTAGGAAGAATTAGAGCAGGAGTGTAGCACAGTGAAAGGTGAATAGGGTGAGTTATGAGAAAGGAAAAAAGGGAGAGGGAGAGGAAATGAAATGAAGGGAGTCACTAGGGTGAGTTATGAGAAAGGAAAAAGGAAGACGGAGTGGAAATGAAATGAAGGGAGTCACTAGGGTGAGTTATGAAAAAGGAAAAAGGGAGAGGGAGTGTAAATGAAATGAAGGGAGTCACTAGGGTGAGTTATGAGAAAGGAGAAAAGGGAGAGGGAGTGTAAATGAAATGAAGGGAGTCTCTAGGGTGAGTTATGAGAAAGGAAAAAAGGGAGAAGGAGTGGAAATGAAATGAAGGGAGTCACCAAGTTGAGGTTTGAGAAAGCAGAAAAAGGGAGTCACCAAGTTGAGTTTTGAGAAAGCAGAAAAAAGGATGGAGGAGCAGAAATGATATAGAGGTTATTAGGTGGGGTGAGAGCATGAGCGTTCCCAGTCAGAAGAGAGATGGAATGGAGCATGGTCTTGAAGGCAGAGTGGTTTTGGGTGATTCAAATGTGGGGGGGGTGAATTCCATAGGTGAGTGAGGGAGAAAGACAGGAGAAATTGCCCAGGTGCATGTAGGGATTTATACACTTCAAGGAGGTTCTGGTCACTGGACCTGAGTAGTCTGTCAGGATGATGCAAGGTAAGAATGGAGGAGAGGGGAGGCCAGTTAGAGGGTTTGAAAATGAGTTTGTGAACAGTTAACAATTGAATATAAGACAGATAGTGGGGAAGTTCCAGCCGGGTGTATATCACATAATCGAAATCCAAAATATCGAACACCATAAGCTCGAACTTGGAATGTTGAAATGTGATATAATCAAAAGCTCAGAACAGCAAATTTTTTCCCAGGGAAAAAAATTTGCTGTTCTGAGAAACACACACACAACACAAGCACACCAAAAAAAGTAAGCCACACATATACACTTAAAATCCTACTTCTAACCCTACACTAAACCTTACATACACTACTATCTATCCACTTAAATTAACCCAAACCCTAATCCTAAGGTCCCTAACTATCGCACACTCACCTTACCCACTCTCTAACCCTAAGGTCCCTAACTATCGCACACTCACCTTACCAGCTCCCTAACCCTAAGGTCCCTCACTATCGCACACTCACATTACCTGCTCCCTAACTCTAAGGCCCCTAACTATCACACACTCACCTTATCTGCTCCCTAACCCTAAGGTCCCTAACTATCCCATTCCCGCACTCACCTTAACCTGGTCCATTCGCACACTTACCTTAACCCGGTCCGTAACCTTCGCACCACAGTGGAGAAAATAGCAAAGCGGCAGAAACAGCCCACTAAATTCTTTCCCTAGGAAAGAATTTGATGTTCTGCAGCTTCGCTATTTTCAGCGTTTGCTGTTTTGGGTTCGATATTATAACATTCAACGTTTTACTACTTTGATGTTATAATATAAACCTGTTCCAGCCAGTTCAAGGACTGGAGTGCATCACAGTGGTGGGAGGAGGATTTGGTCCCAGTAGCAAGCTTAGAGATTTTATTATAGCAGGATGACAGTAATTTGACTTTAGGGAGGATTGAAGGTTGGTGAGGAGAGGGGCTCCATATAAGAGAGAGGGGATGAGGTTGGAAATAGACAGTATATGTTTGGAAGAGGGAGTGAGATAACAGCTGTGACGATACAGCATTCTGAGCTATTGGTGTGTTTTCTAATTTGTATATGAATTGCAAACTTTAAATGTTCATCAATGATAACACCTAGGAGTTTTGTATGGGAGGCTATATCAATGAGAATCTTATTCTGACTGACTACGTAGAAGGACTTTTTATCAATATAAGTGTTTTTAGATAGGGTAAAGATCATGATTTTGATTTTGGATGTATTGAGAGCAAGGTGATTTTTCAGCATCCAAGACTTGGTACAAGAGAAGGCATCTTGTGTTAGTTGCATGAGTTTGGGGAGAGATTGAGCATAGCAAATTATGGTGGAATCATCCGCGTATTGGACAAGTTTGGTATTAGGAATGCACTGATGAAAATTATTAATGAAGATGTTAAAAGTAAGGGACCCAGTATTGAGCCTTGTGGAACTCCTGTTGGAGTGTGAAGGAAGGAAGAGGTACTATTGTTCCACTTGACAGCTTGCTGTCTATTAGAAAGGTAACTGGAAAACCAGTTAATAGAGGAGGGGGAGAGATTGAGAAGAGAGAGTTTGGACAAGAGAAGGTTGTAGGAAACAGTATCAAAGGCCTTTGATAAGTCTAGGAGAAGGGTAGATACAATGTTGCCAGAGTCATGGGCACAGTTGATGATGTCAAGGAAAGAGAGAAGGGCAGTGGAAGTACTACATCCAGGTCTAAATCCATGTTGAGTTGGACAAAGAAGTTGATTGTCTAGGAGGTAGGGAAGGAGTCGCAAGTGTATGCATTTTTTAAGGACTTTTGAGATAGGGGACAGGATGGCTATAGGACAGAAATTGGAAATTTCAGTATTGTTGCCTCCTTTGTGGAGGGGATTGATGAATGCTTTCTTCCAGACGAGGGGTATGTAAGATTCTTGGATTGAACTGTTGATAAGTATGGTGATTAGAAGGGCTATGCCATTGGCAGCTAGCTTGAGAAAGCTAGATTGAAGGTTGTCTGAGGCATGAGAGCATGGTTTTAGTTTTAGTAGAAGTCTTTTATGGTGTGCAGAGAGATGGGGTTGTATGGTAAATGGGGGGAAATAAGTAGTGTTGATGTCAGTGGGACTAGAGTTGAGGGTGTGGGATGAGGGTGGAGTAGAAATGTTATTGGAAAATGATGTGGTGAGTTTGGCTATTGAATCAATAAATAAAGAGTTGAATTGGGTAGCTAAGATATGATCTGGAGAGTTAGGGTCAGGGCAGGGATTGTCTTTTTTGCCAGGAGAGAGGAGAGCAGATATACTGTTCCAAAAGTTTTGGGGGTTGGATCTATGATTGTTTTGAAGCTTGGAATAGTAGGACTTTCAGTCTAAAGCAATTTGTTTTTTCACTTTATTATGGAGTTGCTTATAGTCAGTAAAGGTGTTAGGTGTTTTAGATTTATGGCAATGCTTCCAAGATTTATCTCAGAGATGCATGAGTGTAATAGTTGCTTTAGTTAGCCAAGAGGTGGATTTGGTTTTGATTCTTTTAGTTCTGGGGTGAATGAAACTATCTAGTAGGTTATTGAATGTAGTATTAAAGTATGTAACAGCATTGTCAAGAAGGATGGTTTTTACAGGGTTCCAGTTCATATGTTTTAGTGAGTCAGAGAAAGCTAGAGGGTTGAAGTTTTTTAGGGTATGAGTTGTGATGTAGTTGTGATGAAGATGAAGGGAGGATGGTAAGTGATGAGAAAAAGCAGGGAAATGATCGCTGAGGGAGTTGGGTAGGGTACCGTTGTCAGAAATGGAGTTGGGGTGAGAAACTAATATCCAGTCCAGAACACTACTGGAGTTATCTTTATTAAATCTGATAGGAGAGGTAATTATTTGGGTGTAGTTGTATAGGTTTATATACTGTGGTGATGTAGGTGATTGAATAGAAGTCCAGTTTATATTTACATCACCAAGAGTATAGTTTAATTGCTTATGTTGGATGAGAACCAAGAGAGGATATCTTCAAGAATGGGTATGTTATTTCCTGGTGGAATATAAAGAGCAGCTATACATATGTTTTATGGTTATTAATTTTCAGGAGGGCCAGGGTTAGTTCAGCTGTTGCAAACTGGGGTATAGGCTTGGTAAAGGGTGTCACTGTTAGGGAGGTGGAGAAAAGTAGGGCTACTCCACTACCTTTCTTTAGAGTTCTGTCATTTCTTATGATCTTGTAGTTGGGAGGGGTCATTTCAGAATATTTTATGTGGGTTTTAGTCATGTTTTGGTGATAGAGAGAATGTCAGGGTGGTAATGGGATAGCCAGGCATGAAGGGGTAGGACGTTTATTGCATAAACTTGTCTAAGAGTCCAGGATTGGAATGTATGTCACCAGAGAGGAGGATAGAGATTAGTTTGAGTAGGATGGAGGCAAGGTCTTTAGATTCTTTGGAGTTGGAGCTGAGACAGGGTAGCTGGAGAGGTATGGATTGTGAGGGATTGGTACTGTATTACAGATATCAAGAAGAATCTTTATAGTAAAGAGGAGAGAGTCATTATAGTAATAGAGGTGAGGTGAGATTCATTTAAGGCATGTATTGAAGTTTTATGATAGAGAGGGGAGTAAGAAAAGTCAGGTAGTCTGGTAAGATAGAGTAGGCAGTAGAGGAGGAAAAGTAGACATATTAATGGGTAGAGTATGTGTAGGTTTGATTTGCATGGCAGTGTAAGGTTATAGTATGCAGTGAGGATGTGCAGAGGGGAGATGGAATTAGCAGAAGGCAAAGTAGTGTAAGGTCCTTGGTAGTAAGAATGGGGGAAGGTAAGAATAGGTAAGGAGAGGGTACTGGATAGTGGAAACAGGATTGGACGGTGGATGAGGAGGTGGGTGGGGATTGTCCAGATAGGCTGAATGCTAGGGGGGTGTGGTTTTTGGGGTTATAAGTGTAGAGGCACTGGGGGGGGCGGGTGGAATTTGGGGGTAGGATAGGGAGTGGAGTGAGCCTGAAGGATGAACGAAGTGGGCTAAGCTGAGAAGGAGGAAGGAGCAGAAGAGACCAAGAAAAACAATCCGTGATACAGGTACTCTTGATCTCTCAAAGGTACTGACAAGCTCAGAGGTATGTTACTTATGAGTTAAGGTTTGGTCTAATTCAAGGAGAATTGAACAGGTGTGACAATTGTGCAAAAAACAATGGGAAAGGACAACAGGCCTTACAGCAGCATGGAGCAGGGAAAAAGTATTGAAAATTACCTAATACAATGAGTGCAAATATATCGCCACCTAGTGGTGTTCCTGAGAAAAGTAAAATGTAGAATCTACTTATTACAAGGAGTAAAATGGCTGGAAGGGAGAGTTGGGAAAGGACAACAGGCCTTACAGCTGCAGGGAGCGGGGAAAAAGTATTGAAAGTTACCTAATACAATGAGTGGGAATATATCACCACCTAGTGGCATTCTTGAGAAAAGTGAAATGTAGAATCTACTTATTATAGGGGGTGAAATGGCTGGAGGGGAGAGAGTTGGAAAAAGGGACTGCTGCAGAACCGCTAGTGTGCATGCTGTGGGCTAGCAATACAAACACCTTAAAAATAAGCTTTAACAAAGAGTATTGCACATACATGCAGATGGAGGGGGTTATTTTTCAGAATGTCCCTGGATTTCTTCTTTGGGGGTGTGTTCTTCAGTCTAAATGGAGCTGTTGGAGGGGAAACCCGAGAGAAAAATACCTGAGTGAGCTGAAAAAGAGAGCGAAGTACTTTAATATAGCGACATGGGAGAACTGGGGGAGGCAATAAATAGGATAGGCTGGAGAGATCCAGTTACATGTGATAAGTACAGCACAAAAAAGGGGGAAATACAGTTCAGAACAAAAATATGAGAGCAGTTCCAGGGAGAAATAAAAGCATTAGTAAATAGGGAGGAGTTCAGATTTGTGAGTATTTGGAAATAATAGGTTAAGCATGGTAGACGGTAGGCATGGGTAAGAGAAATCCTAGCTTCAGTAGTTGGAAATGTGTTGCTCCTGTACAGTAGTCCTAGCTTTTGGTGTTTTTTTATATAATTGTTAATGTGAATGGCCATCAATGGTAATGTCAAGGAGTTTTGTGCTAGTTTCAACTTATATAGGAGTACTGTTTAGGGAACTTATGGAGAATAAAGTTTAATGTGGTTTGCAGATTTAGATAGAAAGAGTAGTAATTTTGTTTTTTAGGGTTGAGGATGAGCTGATTATTAGTGAACCATGTCTCTACTGAGTTGAAAGATATCTGGGTATTTGTTAGGAGTTCTAAGGGTGAATTAGCAATAGTTATGACTGTAGAGTCATCTGCATATTGGACAATGTTAGAGTGAGGACAAGAGGAGTGTAATGAGTTGGTGAAGATATTAAAGAGTAGAGGTCCAAGAATGGAACCTTGGGGAATACCAGTTCTTACTGAGAGAGGGATAGATAGTGCTGAGTCCCATTGTACTGACTGCAGCCTATCAGAGAGATAGCTAGAAAACCACGCAACTGTATCCAGGGAAAAGTTTAGGTCTACACGTTTACTATGTAGCAGAGTGTGTGAGACAGTGTCAAAAGCCTTAGAAAGGTCAAGGAATATACAGGATATGAGTTTGTGATCATCTTTAGCCAGGGATAAGGTGTTGAGAAATTATAGTAGAGCTGTGGTTGTACTATGCTTAGGATGGAAGCCATGCTGTGTTGGAGTGAGAAGTTTTTCTTGCAAGAGATAATGCGTAACTTGTTTGTGTATACATTTCTCAAGGATTTTGGAGAGAGAGGAGAGGATAGCGATAGGTCTGAACTTAGTTATTTATGTGGAGTTACCTCCTTTATGAATAGGAAGAGTGTAAAACTGTTTCCAGATAAAAGGAACTTTAGACTCAGAGATGGAGTGATTGATTATATAGATACAGGCATAGCAAGGAATTGTGCAGCAATCTGGAGAAAGTAAGAAGGAATATTGTCTGCTGATACAGAACATGGTTTGAACTTTCAGAGTACAGTTCTGATATAGTCAGTGGAGACAGGTTTGAGAGAGAAGGAGTTTACTGAGATAGTGGTTGAGGGGTATATAGGGAGGTTTGAAGTGTTGTTTGAGATGTTGGGGTTAAATAGTTTGGAAATGGATTAGATAAAGCAGGTGTTGAATGTATTGGCAATTTCTTCAGGTGACTTGTCAGGACATGGGTTAGGTGAAGTTGGGTTACCTGGATGTAGTATTTGGTTTATAGCATTCCAGAATTTTTTTGGATCAGACTTGAATGTTTTTGGATTGATTTTAATAAAAGTCTTTTTTGTCTTTGTTGATAAGTTTTTTGTCTGATTTCTAAGTTCTTTATACTTTAGGAGGTCAGCTGGAAGTTTGGTTAGTACCCATGTTTTCCATGCCCTATCTCTGGATTTCATAAGGGTATGATTGGTTTTAGTTAGTCAGGGTGAAATGTTTGCTTTTAATCAAACTTTTCTCAGTGGGGCTAGAGAATTTAAAATATTTAGGAAAGTTGAGTTGAAGGCATTTACTGCTTCGTTGAGTGAGAGCTGAGTAAGGAAATTCTAGTTAATTCTAGAGAGGAGGGTTTTAAAAGTGTCTGGGTTAAAGGTTGAAAGTTTGTGGCAGGTGATAAGCTGGTGTGGTTTGGGGAGGTGGGTGATGTGTCATAGCACTTTTATAGATGAGTGGTCGCTCGGGGCATCAGGTAGAGTTTCAGGGTTATGGTATTTGCTGGGGTTAGAAACAAGTATCCAATCTATCAAGGAGCTTGAAGAATGAGAGTTATTAGTATGGGTAGGTTTGGAGATTAGTTGTGTAAATCCATGGAGGTTTACGTGTTGTGGATGGTCTGGATTATTAAGGTTATGCCAATAAATGTTTACGTCCCCAAGAAGGATAGTTTCATTAGAGAAATTTAGGGAGAGATATGACAGTATATTTTCCATTAAGGGGATGTTGTCCCCTGGTGGAATGTATATGGCTACTACTGTAATGGTAGTAAAGTCATTGGGTTTGAGGTTTGCTATTAGTATTTCAGCAGGTGTAAAGGAGGGAATTGGTTCTTTAGGAATGGAGAGAGTGAGGTAGAGTAAACTAAAGCAACACCTCCACCTTTTTTCTTTAAATGATCTTGGCGCAGTATATTATAACCTGAAGGAAGAATGTCTTTAGCTTGGTTTTGAGGTTTAAGCCAAGTTTCTGTGACAGAGATAATGTCTGGGGTATGAAGAGATAGCCAGGTATGAAACTGGCTTAGTTTGTTGAGCATACTTTGAGTATTGACAGGATAGAAGTTGATTTTCTTTTTTGATATGGATGGTTGATTAGAATTGGGGGTGATATTTTCTGGGGTGTTAGGAATAGTGCTAGGACCAGGGTTTGGGTATATATCAACTGACAAGAGCAGAGTCCTTGGGAAGTCATAAGCTTTTATTTTTTGTGGGTAGTTGTGAAAGTATTTTGTTTTATACTTAGATGTACTATGGTTGAAAGGAGGAGTTTTTATTTTAGGGAGTAGTATAGTCATTGGAAGGATAGATGCAGAGATGAGAATGGATTGCTGAGGGTAAGAAAACCAGTTTTGGTGAGGGTAGGTAGGGGCTTTATGTATAGGTGTTGTGAGTGTGTGAGGTGATGTTATGTTGTGTAGGAGTAGCAGCGCAGGTAGAAGTATGACAAGAATGATTAAGTCTGGTATGTTTGAAGAGGAGGAGAGGGGTTTAATAGTGTGAGTTGGTTGAAAGTTTGGGGAGGAATTGTAAGGTAGGGAGAGAGTTTGTAGTGGGTGTTAGCTTGTGTAACAGGAATGGGAGGAGTTTGATGGTTGGGAGGGACCTGTGGTTAGGTATAAAGGAAATATGAGGGGTGGGTGGGAAAGGGGGTGGGAAGAGAGCGAAGTGAGCCCAAGCACAGTGAGGGCAAATGGGATGGGGCTACACCTGGGGCAGAGGAAAGTACAAAAAAATCAGCCACTACAATCCAGTGTCCAGTGTCTGGGGAAGACGAACAGTCAGATTTAAGGGCAATTAGACAAGCTAGATTCTAAAAGAAAAAATGTCTTTTCTGTTTTTATTTTTCTTTACAAATGGGGAGCTGTAGTTCACTGAGAAGTAGGAACATAATGTAGCTATTCCAGGGGTTTAGAAAGGGACATGCAGTAAATTAGGAGTCAATATAGTACTGTTTAAAAATGAATGGAATATGGTATATGTGAGTACACTACTGAGGATTCCTATGAAGCAAGGGCAGAAAAGCTAAGTCAAAAGATGGTGCCTTTCTACACCAGGTTTTTTGATTCCTCTGTAATTAAGCAGGAGTGGGAGGGAGGCATGCAGGTTCAAGGTGGGGGAGGGAGATAGACACAAAGTAATACAAAGTTGT
The DNA here is from genome assembly GCF_019279795.1 of Protopterus annectens. NCBI lineage: Eukaryota > Metazoa > Chordata > Ceratodontiformes > Protopteridae > Protopterus > Protopterus annectens. The sequence goes on along the minus strand of NC_056746.1, from coordinate 216,478,533 downwards.
AAGCCAGAAAAACTGGACTAGCCCAGCTGCTAAGAAAACAATCAGAGAAACCAAGTTCAGTCAATTCCAGGTCAGTGTAGTGCAGTATCTTCCTAATAACTACAAATCTTGTGCTACTAATCTAGCACAGTATGGTGAAAAGGGCCACTATTTCAATAGGGAAAAAACAATTGAAGTATGGGTTGCAGGTACATAATTAAACCTTTTCCAAGAGAAAGAAAGTAGTTTTAAGTAATTGACCTAGGACTACAATAGGAAGAGAAAAAAATGAGGGGGGAACAGTAGTGTGCACGCGTACAGTAAAAGGCTATAGCAAAAAGTCTTCAGTTTAGAGGACAGATTAAATGCAACTCTAACATACACTAGTGTAGCTGAAAGCATTTTAGTGTTCCACTGACTCAGGGTCTCACAGTGCAGGGCAACCAAGACAGCCTTTGCTTTATTGGCAGTTGGCCAAGACACAGAATAAAACTTTTGCTGGCGGGAACTAGTGTAGCTGAAAGCACTTTAGTGTTCCACCAATGCAGGGTCGCACAGTGCAGGGCAACCAGACAGCCTTTGATTTATTGGAGGTTGGCCAAGACACAGAATAAAACTTTTGCTGGGGGGGATGCGAGCACAGTACTGGGGATACTGGGGATTCCTATAAAGCAAGGGCAGAAAAGCTAAGTCAAAATATTTATTCTGTTTGTTAAGTAAATCTCTTCTACCTTCACTAACTTTTAGGTAAGTGCAGCTCTGAATGTAAATCATTTAACTGAGGATATTGGGAAAACTGGCTTCTGCCAGTATGACAGAGTAAAACATTTTGGTTTGTGCAGTCCCTGGCAGATGGTCTATTTTGTGCATTCCACATCCTGAATTGTGGGTACAGAAACAAACCAATATAAAAAAAAATACTTGTGAGAAACAAATTAATGGTCGCAACTGAGACAATATATGAAATGGTTACATTTTGCAGTGCTGTAATAATGACTATGCCAGATCTATAGAGCCACATTCTTTGAGAGTAAATGTTTGCTAATAATCTTGATGACATTCAGGATTTTTGGGAAAATTGTAAGTGTGACTCATCAACTTGTTGGACATAACCAAGTATCCTGAAACTGATGGGGCACTTTACAAAGAGTTTGAATTGGGTACAGAGCAGCCTGTGTAGTGCAATTCATATAATGTAGCACAGCTGACAAAATTAAAAAAGAAATAACTATTTGTCCCCCATTTTACAACAGAAGTCATTTATTTAGGCTGGAGCTGTTGATCACAGCGGGTAGCTAGGCTGTCCAGCTGCAGTGTTGTCCAGGTTATATATACACCTTCCAACAATTCTTCCTACACCTGAAACGTGACTTTCTGGATCTGTTTACTCCCAGATGTCAGTACAACATCACAATCTTATCTAATGTATCTTCTCTTATCAAATGTAGACTTTTATATTAAGCCAGTTACGACCTTCCAAAGACTGCTGTAAAGAAAATGTCATGATGTTCTACTGGTGCACAGATATTTTTATTTTTCCTTTGTTGCCCTCTACTAAGCTCTTATATCAAAACGTGAACATTCTTATTTGAAGGCATTTTGTAAACTGTCTGTACTCTAAGGACACCCAGACAAAGCAGGCTACAACCTTCCCATGACACTCAAGCAAAGGAAACACCACAGCTTACTAGTGGGACACAGCTATTTGATTTGTTTCTCCACCAGTTTTGCCCTGTTTAAAGCCTCCAACATCAAAACATAAACATTCTTATTTAAATATATTTAATAAGGTATTATTTAAATGACTTTTTTGCATTAATTAAAGTTTATAGGATCATAGGTGTTTACTAGACTAATGACTACAAAGGTCTTTTTAAGCCTAGCCATGTATCCCAAATCTCTGACAAGTTCTGATACCTTTAGTAAGTGTAATCAGGGGCTTGGGAGTTGAAACATTTACAGGTTGCCTGTGTCCATTAGAGACATTGGTGCCAAACCAGGGATGAATTTCCTGTTCCCCATCCAGTTGTCCAAGTTGCACTTGAACTGGGTTAAGGAGGAACTCTGCTTCACATCGATGGGGAGCCTGTTCCAGAGATGGGGTAGTCTCTGGGATATATACCTGTCTCTCCAGCAGGTCCTATTTATATCACAGGCAAGGTTTAAATCTTTAGAATGGGTAATTCTGGTGGTGTTTATTTTGCAGATATGCAGTTTGCCCATCAGAGTGGGGTCTGACAATGCCTTTGTATGTCAGGCATAGGTCTCCCCTCAAAAGCCTGTAGGAGATAGAATATAGGGATAGAGCCTTGAAGTGATCTGCACAGGACATCTGACACCAGTTGTTTGTCTGTGTCAGCCCCTCCTGGAGAACATTTGTGTCAGTGTGAGATTCAATGACAGCTCCTAATTTGCAAACATCAGCATATTTAGTCAGCCAGAGACCACTGACATTGTCCTTGACTTCAGAGAAGTAAATGCCAAAAAAATAGTGGTCCAAGGACTAATCCCTGAGGGACTAAACTTATGACAGCCCTCTTTGTAGAGGTGGAATCCCCAATTCTAATTTCATGGTTCCTGTCTATGAGTCAGTTGCCTATCCACTGGGTGACATACAAGTTTATTCCTAACCTCTTAAGTTTGTCAACAATGTCCAAGTGGGGTATTTTGACAAGTGCCTTAGCCAGGTCAAGTTAGGCAGTATGAACCACTTTGCCCTCATCCATTGCTTTGGTAACCTTCTCAAAGAAGTCCACCAGGCTGAGTAGGCATGATCTGCCTTTTATGAAACCAAACTGGGTTTGGTCCAGTGTCTGTAGGTTTACTGTATCATGCTTGATCATTTCCATGATAATTCTTTCCATGGCTTTACATATAAGACTAGTAAGACTTATGGCTCTGTAGTTTCCAGGGTCTGTAGATGGCCCACGTTTGTGCAAAGGGATGATTGTGGCTGTTCTCCATTCATGAGGCACAAAGCCTGTTTGGAGGCTATAGTTAAATAGCAATTCCAGAAACCCTGATAGGTCATGTTTCATGCTATTTAGAAGGCATCCTGGGATATTGTCTGGGGCCATTGATGCAGTGTTCTTGGCCTTAGAGAGAGCATTAACGACCTGTTCCCCAGTAATAGCAGGTGGAGTTATATTTGATAATATTTCCTGGGGAAAGGTTGAGGGGGAGATAGGGATAAAGTTGGAGCTGAATTTATCGGCCAGTAGGTTTGCTATATCGTCTGTCTCAGTATAGGTGGCTCCATTTACAATGAGCTCTGCACACAATTGTGTATTGCCTTTGAGGTTGGGGAGATAACTAAAGAATGTCCCATGGTTGTCCTTGGCCTGGGAGGCCAAATTCACCTCAAATTTGGCTTTTGTAGACTATATTTGTCCTCTGAGATGTTTGTTTACTTTGATGAGAGAGCTTTTATCCTGTTGGGTGCAGCACCTCCTAATTGTTGCCATGACTTTCGTCCTTCTGTTATATAGCCTATTGATTTTGTGATTCCACCAGGGTGGCTTGTTTTTTGAGTTAGTTCTGTACTTCTTCCTGGTGGATACAGCTGCCTCAATGCAGATATTAACATGCTTGTACAGGGTTTCTGTGAAAAGTTCTGTATAGGCAACAGCACTCTCAGAGTTTATGGGGGCTTGAAATTTTCCCAGGTTATCACTTAATAGCAGGAGGTTAACCTTAGATTAGTTCCTGAATATTCCAGGTTTAGCTGAAATTTGAAGTTTTATTTTTACTTCGAAGGAGACCATTTTGTGGTCTGACCTTACCAGGGAAGACATTGCAGTAGGGGTGTGCAGCGCTTTCCCATATTAGTGAGGACCAGATCTAGTATGGCTGTTCCCCTGGTTGGTGTATTGAATATCTGGTTCAGGGAGTTTGTGTTTACAAAATCCAGGAATCTCTGTGCCTGTGCATTTAGTGTCATATAGGATTCCCAGTTCATAGTGGGGTAATTAAAGTTGCCCATGAATATGGTATTGGGTTGGATGGTTAGTGTTTGTAATAAGTTTAAATATATGGTATGGTTTTCCTGGGTCATAGAGGGGGACCTATAACTGGCAAAGAAGTGATATTGGATTTTGCCTATGGTGATTTGAACATGGAACAATTCAAGTGCATTGTCCTGTTTGACCAGCCTTGAGGTATATTTATTTTTGATGTATATAAAGACACCTCCACCTTTAGTCCCTGTCTGTGTAGTAGCTGGTCTAATGTGTGGAAGGCCTTATAAACTTTCACTGTTGGTGTACTCACCCCAGCTTTAAACCATGTCTTAATGACCGCACAGAGATCTTCATTTTATCGACTACTTCTTGTGAACCCTTCACAGAAGGCATTTTTTCGACATTGTGGTCCTTTAGCCACTGGTCTTCTCATCATAAGATGAAGCAGGGCTATGTCATTTTGTCCAGTTAAGACTGCACATGTATCCTGATTTACAAACCACCAGTGATTGCTGTTTTAGAGTTTGTAATTGATTTTTTGTTTATACCTACTAAGTATAATAATGATGCCCCCCCCCATTGGCATTATACTGTTTCTCTCCTTTCCTGCATAATGTTAAAGGCCTGTGCTTGGTCACAAGTGGTAAATGCAAACTTTGAGCAACTTTTGTAATTGTGTGGTATACTGCACATATGTCTACTCTGATGTGGCCTTGTCTATACACATATTATAATCACTTTTAGACCTTTTAATAGGTTTGAGTATATAAAATAGTAAACAGTCTCAAATACAGGCCTGTGCTTGACTTTCAGCTAGCTCATTGTGGTACACCTCTGTCAGTTAATTGCCTCATGCTGAAGTGTGGAGGATGGGCAAACTACAGAGCAGTAGGAAGGGAGGGAGGGGTGGATGAGCCTTCTGTTTGGGACACTAGGATGCAGGGTGCACCAACAGTGGAAAATCTATGCATATGTATTTCTTATTTTTACTATGACTTCTTGATGCTCCAGAACTCATCCTGTGTTATAGTGCCTTACTGGCTGCACCTAAACAGCCACTGTTTCTGTTCATATCAGCTGCTCATCTCCTTTTCCCCCTTTTCATTAATTGCTCCATTGACAATGCTGCCATCATGGTACATGTCTCTAGTCAGGTCCACTTGTGTTGACATTAATTGCTCCATTGACAATGCTGCCATCATGGTACATGTCTCTAGTCAGGTCCACTTGTGTTGACATTAATTGCTCCAGTGACAATGCTGCCATCATGGTACATGTCTCTAGTCAGGTCCACTTGTGTTGACATTAATTGCTCCATTGACAATGCTGCCATTATGGTACATGTCTAGTCAGGTCCACTTGTGTTGACATTAATTCCTCCAGTGACAATGCTGCGATCATGGTACATGTCTCTAGTCAGGTCCACTTGTGTTGACATTAATTGCTCCATTGAAAATGCTGCCATCATGGTACATGTCTCTAGTCAGGTCCACTTGTGTTGACATTAATTGCTCCAGTGACAATGCTGCCATCATGGTACATGTCTCTAGTCAGGTCCACTTGTGTTGAAGATTACAACTGACTGGATATTTGGCATTCAGCATTTTCTACAAAGACCATCATAAGTTCATAACTGCTTTACATTTTAGAGGCACAGTAGGACTGTAGAACTATAACATTTCAAACTACCAGACAATCTATTGTTGATAAAAAAAAGCATGGGAGATTGTGTCAATCCAGTTTGTCAAAAGTTGCTTTGTAAAAGCTTTCCTTAATCTCTTGCTCCATAATGTTCTCTGTGAGGTTAGTAACATTGTTGAGGAAAGACATAAATCAGTTTTCTCATGACTGGTCTGATGCAGTACTTCAGGCTTGCTTCAGTGGCAGCAGACTTTCTAGTAATGTAACGTATTCCACACACATATTAAAGTCATCAACTATGTATGCAGCACAGTCCTAAGGCACTGTATACAGGACAAAATAATTTCAATGATAAGGATGGACTTGACATGGGGGATGGAGTTGGCCAGGGAAGTGCAAAATGGGTATGCTATCCTGGACATCAAACATCACTGCTATAGCTCGGGCAAACTGCTGTCTAGTTCTCCTTGTCTACAGCAGTTGATACCTGACAAATATAGCGCTGATTATGACAACTTAGCTGACCTGTTTGCCTAGGGATGCCTGACTCAAACCCTGGTACCAGGCTGTCAGCTGTTTTACAGTATTGTAACAAACTGCAATTATACACACATTTCCGATTAAAAATTATGCTGTACTTCTTTCCTCTGGCTGTATTGTCTTTGCATCCTACCATGAAGTATGACATAACCTGGCTCTGTGCATTTGTTCAGTTTAAATGAAAGTTCCCATATAACTAGTGGAAATTTATTAACCAGAATTGATGTTTGTACTGTAATGCAGAAACTGTCATGTGTATTATCAAAGGCTTTCCTTTCCTTGGCTGAATACGAACTAGATGAAGTTATAGCTCACCATTTGGTATTTTCCCACTCAGAATCCCTTCAGCATGGCTTCTATTAGCACACTGGTAGTTATTCAAAGTTTTGGGGTTTTCAATTTTCTTTGTAGTTGTGCAACTTTGAATCTAGTATATAAACATAAGGACATATAGAGAATGAAGCACCCACATATAAGGAAATGCAGGAGGACTTGTCCCCTGCAAAGAATACTTTTTTTTTTGCTATTTCTACCCAGTCAGTTTCATCTGCATGAAGCTTTGATTGACTTCAACTTGACAAGAGTGAAGCCCTTACCCAAGACTCATTCAGATTATATGCACCTTTACAATTATAGGGTTCTAATAGTTTAAGTCCATATGTGTTCTGTTACATTAAAGGGTGCACTGTCTGCTCTATGACCGAAATATAATCCATACTGAGAGTCTGATCGTATGCTGAGTGTGATGACAGAATGATAAACTGGAAAGTGCAGATAATATTTTAAGCAGTGGATGAAGGGCAATAGGTCAGTGGTTACTGACTCAGTTGAGGGACTACCCTTATGTAATGGGTTATTACTTACTTTCAGAGTCAGGGGACATGTTTTTCAAATACAGAACAATTTACTAGAACAGAGACAAGGAAGGAGATTGATGGAGCACTCACAGTATTATGACCCCTATATGCCTGCACATTTCCCCAGTTACAGGGTAGTGCATTATCTCATACCAGCAAGGCTTTCCACAATAGAAAGAGCAAACCCATGCATGACAGGGTTATGTGGGGGAGAATTCCCCAATATATGGTGACCACAGGGGAGCAGGATCAATGGGGAGTGATAGGGAATGTGAGGCCAGCAGTGGCTGACCCCAGCACTCAAGCTGATAGATCTTGTGGGAAAAAAGGTGTTGAGTCCTAACAGAAAGGTGGAGCTTAACATTCAACTGCATAATTCAAAAGAAGAATGTAGGGAGACAACATTCCAGGTTATTAAAACCACTATAATCTGATCTCCTATAGTTTCTGGAGAGGGAGAAGTGAAGTTTTTTGAATGTTGCTCTGACACCAAACATCAAGTCAAAGCAGAAGTCTGATGATGATGTTGACCAAAACACCAGCTACAATTATATTTCATGCATATTCAATGATCCCCTCATGATGCTTTTTTACCAGTGGTTTTGCTTGTTCTGGTACACAGCCTGACTATTAATATAAGCCAGTAAGAGATGAGTGGCTTACTATCAAAATGTAGAAACACATTTGTTCGAGTGATTATTTACTCAAAAAAAAAAAAAAAAAAAAAAAGTAAAAAATGAAAACATTATTTAATCAAAACAATGAAAGTGATAATATTCAATATTATGGATGTTACTCAATGGACCCTGCCTTTCACTGATTTCCTGCCAACATTTTGCAACCCCTACACCCCCTGCTTATTATATATACAAACTCTGAGACAGCACTACAGTGAGGAAAAGGGTAAATTTCCCAATCCCCACTGTCGTGCAATCTCCAGTCAGAACGTCACCCTCATATGAGCGAATGCACACTAGCATTCACTGTTGTGGATTCAAACATGTACAGATTGACATTACGGAAACTTGGAACCATGATTTTGACCTTCCAAGTTTCGTGTAACTGCTGTACAACATTTTCATAGTAAACTGGGATGGATTATTGATAAGAGGGTCAAATATGGGAGTTCACTTATAGGTTCATATAGGTTCATATGTGTTTACTAGGCTAATGACCACAAGGATCTTTTTAACAATTTCTCTTGTACAGGTGACAGCATAATTTCTGATTGGATTTTAGTAGTTGAGGTAAAACAGGTGCTATATTTAGGATCTGTAGGAAATCTAGTCTTGGAGGACAAAGAAGAAGTTTTGCAGAATTCTTTGGAAGAATAGTGAGGAAAGGAGAACTTTTTGAAAAAGTAATGTTTTAAGAGTGGAAAATGTAATCTCATTCAATGGAAAAGCACTTGGACAAGCTACTCATCCTCGGGAGTTTGGAAGCAGTGCATGATCCAAGAAAAATGCTTTGGTACTGCTGGGATCACACTACAGCCTTGCTCTGTGGCCCACCCTGGGAGAGCAACCTTAACCTACAAGTTTATATAAGGAGTGTTGAAACCAAGTAACTGAATTCAAGAAGATCTGAGGACCTTTGCAGTTTGGAAGGAAAATGCTTTTGTGAATAGAGTCCAGAGTGGGAGACAAACAAGGAAATATAAATTTGTCTTTACAAATACAAGAGGAACTCTTAGAATAAAAATCATACATTAATGTAACATTTTTTAGTATAAGTATTGCAAAAAGAAATTGCAAAGTAAATGAGAAGTGAAAGCTGACTTCAGCTCAAACATTCTTCTTTTTCTTTCTGCTGTTCCTGTTATGGGTCACCACAGTGGATCATCTGTTTCCATTTCTTCCTGTCCTCTGCATCTTGCTCTGTCACACCAACCAGTTGCATGTCCTCTCTCGCCACATCCATAAACCTTATCTTAGGCCTTCCTCTTTTCCTCTTACCTGGCAGCTCCATCCTTAGCATTCTTCTTCCAATATACCCAGCATCCCTCCTCAGCATGTCCAAACCAAAGCGATCTCGCTTCTCTGGCTTTGTCTCCAATCTGTCCAACCTGAGCTGACCATCTATCATGCTTATTTCTAATCCTGTCCATCCTCATCATACCCAGTGCAAATCTTAACATCTTTAACTCTGCCACCTCCATCTACTCATCTGTCACAAATCACTCCTGACACTCTTCTCCAGCCACTTCACCCTGCCTGCACTTTACTCTTCACCTCTCTCCCACACTCACCATTACTCTGAACTGTTGATCCCAAGTATTTAAACCCATTCACCTTTAACACCTCTACTCCCTGCATCCTCACCATTCCTCTATCGTCCCTCTCATTTACATCAACTTAAACATTGTGATTGAGTTTTAAAATCTTTTGGGGAACTTTTAAGTGTCTCTGTTATTCCCTCATACAAATGACAAAGTACATTAATAAGACCCCTTCGATATTACGGCCTATTCCCTGACCACTGCCATTAGGATCTTATAATTAGCATGTAGGTAGGTATCAATTTGTTACCCAAACATAGTCATATGCAGACATATATTTTGCAAAACATTATTTCTGTAATGCTTAGTTTAACAAAACACCTTCTAGGTATTGCTAACAACCCAGAATATGGTAACTGAATGTTTTTTCTACTCTTATAATGCACCATGGTTCAAGGCCTGCACCAAGCCCCTAATAAAAGCTAAAACTGAACTGATAATGATCAGATACATTTTATGGCATTTTCTTCAGTCAGGAAGATTGTTGATACACAGTACAAAATATGAATACAATCTCCATTTTCTATTAAAAACATTAGGTCCTATTAATGAAAAAAACATCCATGGACATCCACTGCATTCCTATGCCTTTATTGTTTAATTTTATTTATTTATTCTGACCGAAAGAGGAAGGGTTGGGGGGACAGAGAAAGAGAGAGAGAGAGAGAGAGAGAGAGAGAGAGAGACAGGTGGAAAGACTGTTCTTAACAGCAAGTTCACATTTAGGATTAAATGGAGAATCTTTGCACGCACCCTTACCTTATTCCTGTTTTGTGACAGAAACCGTAATAGTTCCTTTAGTTATGGCTGCAGATGTAAAACATCTACGTAGAATACTGATTCCAGCTAATAAATGATTGTGGGTGCCCATACATTTTAAGAACTTCAGAAATTGGCATTCACATTTCTTTATCAAATTTCTTTCTGGTATTTAATAAAAATACACCTCTTTATAATGCACGAGATGAAATAAGACTGGCTATGCCTGACTCTGGGAATCACATCAGCTGCTAGCAGAGAAGAATGCTTTTAATTAGCAGAAGTGTAATGAAAATTCTACTGCTACTTTCAAAGATATAGTTTGCTGACTTTAAAAGCATCTGTTTTTACATAGGGCAATTACATCATTTAGACACTTTATGTAATCCAGCTGTGAAACGGGGACAGATACCCTTCAGATTTTATTAAAGAGGTGACAAACAACTAGCAGTCCATGTCAATGCTTCTGAGGAGCAACAATGAAGGAAAATATCCTGAAACAACAGGCAGGAACCACTTGAAAAACATGTCAACGCTTCTGCCTGGATTAAATTACAAGGTAGGAAGAAAACAGTATCTCCAAATGATATTTAAAATAAGTAACATTTTAAACAGTTTTGATGGATGGTGGCAGAATAATGTAGAGATGAATGAAAGGGGACAGGTATTGTTTTTATTCTGCCCATATTGTACTTCTGTATTATTTTACAGATTGCCTGCTGATTCTTTGTACATGATAGCTGTAACTGATAGAAATCCATGTGTCTGTGGTCGGCTATGTTAATCAGTAAGATCCTTTCTGATGATTATTGACATGTGTTGATTGTTATGCTGGGATTTAGGCTGGGGCATGATAAAATCGGCTGCCTGCTGAAGTGGTGGTGGGATGGCTAGATGGATACCTCACTAGTGAGGACGGTCAGCTTTGTCTCTAGCAAACTAAGTAGGTTGTCATGACAATTTCTTTTTTTTTTAGCCTATAACTCTTTTATACAACCACATAGTTTGTTTGTGATCTTTTTTAAACTATTTATTTATTTAATTTATTTGTTTTGATCTGCTTAATTGAAAGTTCTGCTTTTCAAAGTAATGATTTCTCACATAATTTAATGTTCCACATTTTATATAGAACTCCCTCACTTCATCTTTATTTTGATTTTAAAGTAGTGATTCAATACTGTCTCTGTCCCAGATGTACAACACTAAATGTATGGGGTTATTTTTAATTTGGCAAAATTACTACTAAATATTTTAAACATGGATAAAATGGAATGAAATTGTCAGAATGTAAGTGTTCACATACTGTAAATGATCCTTACATTTTTGCTGCAGAAAGGAAAGGAAAAACTAAGGGCAGTATTCATAGTCTAAGACTTCACATTTTCATAGCAGTGATCTGTGAAGAGTGGTGCTGCATGGTTATGCAAATCCCAGATTTTCAGGTTGACTACAGGAATGCAAAGGACTTTTTATGAACATGTCCATCCCATCGCAAAAGCATAACATGCTTAATGCATAAGCAATATGGGGACAGTACTACACTAAGGGCATTGCATGTATGCGTACGAGTTTGATTCATAGATATGAATCTATAATGAGGTAATTTGCATAATAATAATGTAAACAGCTCTAAACTTACGCCAGTAAGCAATAGTTTTCTTGCAGAATACAGAGATGTGAGGGGAGATTGGCTGGTGCTTGTGCATACCTGGCCATTTTTACTGAAAGGGTAGCTTAGGTAAATGTTTCAGTCTGATGCTCATTCATACCTGAACATATTAATGAAGGGGTTGCTTGGATGAATGTTTCATTTTGGTGCTTGCGCATACCAGGACATATTACTGAAGCGATTGCTTGGGTGAATGCTTAATTTTACTGCTTGTCCATACTAGGAAATGTTATTGAAGGGATTGCTTGGGGAAATAATTTATTTGTGTGTCAGAAAAGTTCTTGTGCATACATGGTCAGACTGCTGAAGTGATCGCAGGGCAAATTAATTCATTGTGTCATTTTAGTGCTTGTGCATTCTTAATACAAACTAATGAAGGGGTTGCTGAGGGAAATATTCATTTTTGTGTCAGTGTCAGGAAAGCGCTTGTGCATACTTGGACAAACTGTTGCAGGGATGGCTGGGGCAAGTTTGTGAATTGCAACTCCAATATCAAAGGCAAAGTATGGCATTTAACAAGGGAAGTGTGTGCAGCCCAGATGTCAGACTATGAATGGCAAAACTGCCCCATTAGCATACTACGCTTTACAAAATTTCTCATTTGCATCTCATTATTTTCAAGGCATTTTGTATTAGCATAAACAGGCTCTATGAATCTCACCTTTGCTACGCTCATTCTTAAGCATTGTGAATACCGTTATCACATTTGTGCAAATGACTGTGAGTACCAGCCTGATTCTTGTCATCTGTAGCAATTGTCATTTAATCTGGTTTCCTTTGAGTGCTAGTATCTGTAAGAAGCTGACTACATCGCAAAACTCTTTTTTTACTCAAACTTATTTAGGATGGCCCCTTTATGTTTAGTTTTGTTTTTGTTGCTGCTTACTCATTTAGACAAGTCAGACTCTCTATGATTTCAAGGACTTTGCATACCAGGCCTGTTTGTTGACATTTTCTTCTTTACATTCTTGCAAATATAAATTCATTACTTCAGTAAGGCTATCTGTCTATCTTTTCTTCTGCTGCCCCCTTTTCTAGGGGAATATAAATTCATTACTTCAGTAAGGCTGTCTGTCTATCTTTGCTTCTGCTGCCCCCTTTTCTAGGGGAATATAAATTCATTACTTCAGTAAGGCTATCTGTCTATCTTTTCTTCTGCTGCCCCCTTTTCTAGGGGACTCATGTCTACACATGATGTGGATTTTATTTTTACTATCAGGACTTTCAATGAATAGTCTGGGTTTATTTTCTTAAACATTGTAGTCCACAAACTTCTCAAACATTTTTCTCCACCACCATAGCTCAAAAACATTAATTTCCTGTGTACAACCTTACTTATAGTCCATCTGCTACAGACGTACGTTATCACTGGGAAAATTATAGCTTTAACTATAAACACCATTGCTGATGATATATCTTTGGACTTTAATATGTTATTCAGATTTGCCATAGCTTTCCTTCCAAGAAGTAAGGTACTTTTAATCTCATGGCTGCAGTCACCATCTGCAGAAATATTCGAGCCCAGGAAAATAAAATCTGCCACTGTTTCCACTTCTTCCCCAACTACTTACAAATAACTGACAGGACTAGATTACACAACCTTATTTGATACTTAGGAGTAAAACAACCTTTGTACTTTCTGCTTTTGCCTTCATCAACAGATCTTTAATCTCCTTGCCTTCTGTCATCTGAGGATTGAATGAAGCTAAAACAATATTAGATACAGTACAAAACAAAATTCTGTGGTTTGTAATATGAAACAAAAAACGAAAATATTTAAAAAGCTATTTTCCAATTAGAAGTTGCAGTTATTTAAGGATTTGTCATATAGGTTATAGACAAACTTCGGAGGTAAAGACATCTAAAGGGTAAGGATCAGAGCTGTAATTGGGGAGGGGGGCAAAGAGTGCAATTTGTTAGGTGAGGAAATACAATAAGCAGGTGCTGATGGTGTGGGAATACAGTACCGGCATTGATATATAAAGCTACAAGGATATTATGGCTTCAATAATAAATGCCAAAGTTGTATTTGGGGTCATGGCTGAAGCAATGAAGTGGTCAGTGGTGACAATTTCAGCAGCTGCTTATTACATATGTAGCAAACAGGCTGCTGCAGATACAAGAACATAGAAGAAGTTTTTTTTTTTATTGTAAACCTTGGAGTTAAGAGAGGCACCAGTCTGGGGAACTGCACAAGGCATCTGATGATCTAGCTATCTGTATAATTTACTTTCAGGACCCATGTACAGCAGGATATCTCACTGAGTATCTGTGCAGAAATGTAACTGTGCCATACTATAAGAATGCTTGTACTTTAAAACAACTAACATTCACACTTATTTTATAACTTTCAGTTTTATCAAATACATGCATGCCCTTATTGTTTACTTAAAATATACACATTTTGAACATTTAAATTCTTTTTAAAGTTATTTTTCTGTCTCAGATTTGACTTGCCAGTTAGTGCCTTTGTTTTACCTTGTCTAATGGTCATTGTTTAAATGTTAAAAATGCCTTATGATCTAAAAGAAAGACTAAATAAGCTACAACTGAATAAGGGAAAATAAATTCATAAAAAAATTTGCTTCTTGTTACTATACAGTTGCACAATATTTTTTCTAACCTTTCACCTTAACTACATATGCCATGCTTGGCTAGAGCTCCTGGTTTTATATTTATAGTAGACTGAAAAGTAAATAAATAAACAAATGATCTGTATACTTGAATGAGTAGGTGACAGTGGTTTGGTGGAAGTATTAAAGACCTGAAATATTTGTTGAGTAAATAACTGATTGGTGAAGACACAAGGGGCAGACAGCTAAACACATACAAAATTAAACTCCTAAAAGGATGAAGTAAAGAAATATTCTACAGAGAGAGAAAGAAAGAGAGACAGAGGCAGAAGGAAGGGCTAAAATGATAAATTTGAACAATCGGAATACCCATTAATTCTAGTGTGTGTGTGTGTGTGTGAAGAATCATGTGTATGGAGTGATAGGACATGTAAATCATGGTATGAAGATTAGTTGCCTGATAGATTAGCTAGATAGACAGACAGACAGGGAGGGAGGTTTGTAGCCAATATATCCAGCTAGACAGATAACATGCACTCACAGCAAGGTAAATGAAATATTAAGAGTATACAAACACAAGACAAGTCGTTAGCAGTAGAACAGGGTCCTTAGATAAAAAAGAAAGATACAATTTCCACAGGAACATCCAATAGACCCTCAATGGCTATATTTACAGATATAAAGTTTGCAGTAAATTTCCACAGGAACTTTCAATGAACCACTCAATAAGTAAAATCTGCAACAAATTTATTTGGTGAGTGCTTTCGTGGCATAGATACACCACTTCATCAGACCTATTACTAATGAAACATCCAATTCTTATATATCCATGTTAATTAAAAGACAACCAATCATCAGTCAGCAACTATTAACTTGAACACACCTTCCTTCAAAAATAATACCTGCAGATGGACCAAAGTATTGTGATAAAACCTGCGGACAAAGGGGGTCCCATAGTAATGATGGATAATGATTACTATGATCGAACCATGCGAGATATGTTAGGTGATAATAAAGTTTACAGTTTGATTAGTCCTGCAGAACTTAGAAAATTGACCGTAAATGTTGAACACAATTTGTATGATATGTTATTGAATCATTTGATAGATTTGGATTTATATAACTATTTTAGAGTACCCAAACCTCTGACACCAGTTATAAATGGGTTACCCAAAATTCATAAGAATCCAGTTATACCTGCATTGAGACCTGGTGATGGACCAAAGTATTGTGATAAAACCTGCAGAAAAAAGGGGGTCCCATAGTAATTAAGAATAGTGATTACTATGAGCGAACCATGCAAGATATGTTAGGTGATAATAAAATTTACAGTTTGATTAGTCCTGCAGAACTTTGAAAATTGACAGTAAATGTTGAACACAATTTGTATGATATGTTATTGAATCATTTGATAGATTTGGATTTACATAACTATTTTAGAGTACCCAAACCTCTGACACTAGTTATAAATGTGTTACCCAAAATTCATAAGAATCCAGTTACACCTCCATTGAGACGGATTGTCTCTGGAAGGAATTGGGTAACAGAGCCTATATCACTGTTTGTGGAAAGGAATTTAAGATCCATTGTTGACAAGAACAAGTATATTCTTAGACACTCTAAGCAGTTTTTACAAGATTTATACAGTTACAATAGGGATGTTGATTTGCAGAAAGGTACAATATTGTTGGTCACATTGGATGTACACTCCCTGTTCACATGTATACCTAATGAGCAGGGTGTGGACATGCTACATGAATACTTATTATCTGATGAAACTTATGAAGGTAAACGTGGATCTTTTATGTCAGCTTATGATGCTTATTTTGGAAAACAATGTTATGATGTTTGACCGTGACATATACTTACAAAAGGAAGGCGTAGCTATGGGCACTTCTAGTGCCCGTAGCTACGCCAACCTGGTAATGGCCAGCTGGGAGAATCAGTATGTGCTGTCATTGGGCAGGTGGGACCAGCTGATTTTCTACAAACATTTTGTGGGTGACCTGTTCCAAATGTGGAAGGGTAGTACTTATAAATTAGACAGCTTCTGTAAGTTTTTCAATAATACAACAGACTTTTTAATGTTTGAGATGAATTCTTCTTATGAAGAAATGAACGTCCTTGATATATGTATATACTGGGATAGCACAGGGAAGTTATCTACTAAAATGTACAGGAAGGATTGTCATAGGAATCATCTTTTGTGCAGAAGCAGTATGCATCCCAGGCACATCTTTTCGAATGCAGTCAAAGGCCAAACTTTATGGGCATCTAGACTCACTACAGAGGATGAATTATTTAATACTGAATTAAATGACTTAGAACAGAGATTTCTGGAAAGGGGATATACTGACTCCATGACCCACGAGACACTATCAAATGCAGTTGACATGAGGTGTAAAGTGGGGAAACCATATTATTCAGAGGGGGGGGTGTCTTTACTACATGTAATTGGAATAAAAAGAAGAAAAGGATGAATAATTTTGTACGTATTCCAATAGAATTTTGAAGTGATGTATGTGTAGTCACAGATGTTATTAGGAAGTACTGGCCAATTTTAACACAAGACCCAGATATATGTCCTATTGTAGGTGAGAGGCCTTTTTTCTCTTACAAGAATAAAAAGTCACTGAAACAGTTTTTATGTTATCCAAAAAAGAGAAAAGAGATGGATGAACTGGGTGGAAAGAAAGGTACCATCCCATTCTACAACTGTAATCAATGTAGTTACATTGATACTACTAATAAATTCTTACATCCAGACTCTGAGACAGAATTTGAGTTTAATGTTAGGGCAAAATGCAATAGTATAAACACTGTTTATTTAGCGATATGTAACCAGTGCTCATCTTTCTATGTTGGTAAAACCAACAGGAAACTGAGATTTAGGATTACAGAACATATATTGAAGATTAGGAATGGTGATTGCGCTAATGCTTTGGCAAAACATGTTAATACAACAGACACTTCACAAACATTTAGATTTCTTGCTGTAGAAATGGTCTATGGAAGTAAAAGAGGAGGCAATATTGTGAACTTGGCAGAGACAACAGAAGGTAGGTGGATAGTGAGACTCAGGGCAGACAAAGGAAGGGGTTTAAATGACAGGGTACCCCTTAAACCCCTGTTAAAATCAAGACCATTGGCCAGAAAATAAAGTTGTATAATTAGGCACAACAGTCATACACACTGTAACATATGTATTTTGATATATGTACTTTTAATAGAATGTTTTTAACTGATAGGGATGTATAGTATATTCTTAAACTGTTAGTTTTTAGTAATGATGTATTATTTTTGAAGGAAGGTGTGTTCAAGTTAATAGTTGCTGACTGATGATTGGTTGTCTTTTAATTAACATGGATATATAAGAGTTGGATGTTTCAT
Organism: Protopterus annectens; assembly: GCF_019279795.1. Taxonomy (NCBI): domain Eukaryota; kingdom Metazoa; phylum Chordata; order Ceratodontiformes; family Protopteridae; genus Protopterus; species Protopterus annectens. The sequence goes on along the minus strand of NC_056746.1, from coordinate 216,460,888 downwards.
TAGTAACAGGTCTGATGAAGTGGTGTATCAATGCCACAAAAGCGCACACCAAATACATCTGTGGCAGATTTTCCTTATTGAGTGGTTCATTGAAAGTTCCTGTGGAAATTTACTGAAAACTTTATATCTATAAATATAGCCATTGAGGGGTCTATTGGATGTTCCTGTGGAAATTAAGAGTACACACACACACACACACACACACACACACACACACACACACACACACACACACACACACACACACACACACACACATCTATATGAAATATATGCAATTTATTGAATTTGCAAATGGTTGAATTTATTTACTAATAGTATTTCTCCCTATCAAAAAATTAGTTTTGTTTTTTCAGTGTCATGTATTTCTATCTTTTCAGGTCCATTACTGGATGGATGGGTGTTTTGTGTTTTCAAGTTAACTACATATATGGATCTGTATCAGAAGATCAAAATGTCAAAATGCTGAATGGTTTAACTTTGCGCTGATATGATGAAACCTGCACTACATCAACAGCAACATCAGGTAAATGCATGGGAAGTGGAAGGTGTGTGATTGCTGGATATCAGGCATTAGGGTATCAGCCCCCTCTTCACTGTAGTGCAAAATCAGAGTTAGTATATATATATATATATATATATATATATATATATATATATATATATATATATATATATATATATGAGGGTGTTTAGGCAGGGGTGCAACCCCCTACATGGGAATATGTGCAGGGGGACCAAAAAGTTGTTTTTGTTTTGATGTAAAGCAAGTTCATTGGACATCAGGGGTGTAGCGAGGAGTTTTGTAATTGAATATAGACTTCCAGGAAGTAGCCTCCTGCCTCATAAGTGAATGCCCACCCAAATCAATTCCTGAAATTATAGTTTTAAGCAGAAAATCCATTCAGTCAACCAGGCATTACGAAAAAAAGGGCATTTAGCAAAATATAATCATAGACAAAGAAAAATATGCCTTTTTTAAAACAAAGCTTAAATCTTAGCACATGTCTTTCGACAAAATAAATAAACGTTTAAAATATGAGTGCTATGACATGCATGGAGTATATCTACCTGCACCTACACTGGGTGGTTGGGCAAACCAGAACCAAATGCCGGGGGAAAATAAGTATAAAAGATGTCATGTGAAAAGGTGGCCGTCACAGTGTGTGACTTTAAAAAACAAGTTAATGAATAGACATAAAAATTACATTTGGTTGAGTGATAAAATGATTGTGGTACTAGAATAGAAGCAGGGACTATTATGAAGAGAAGGGAATGGAAAAGCAAGTGGGTGGATGTTAGAAAAAGTAGGCATAAGAAAGAAAGAATTAAGGAAGGAAGGAAGGACTTGAGTGCATTTACTAATGCAGGATATTCACGTCAGTTTAGAATGGACATGACATCATAAAGTCTGCTTTATACTTGAGGTATGTTTTTCAGGTTCCCTATTATTTAAGCAAACGTTCAATGTTTCGAGTGTCGCTTTGTTGACAGCTAAATGTCGAAAACGCCAAATCCTGAACAAATGGAACAGTAATTTTTTCCTACGGAAAAAAATCACTGGGCTATTTTTGGGAGTTTGCCATTTCCTGCACTGTGGTGTGATCTCGGAGTTGTTATATTTAAGTAGGGGGGGTGTGGGGGGGTGAAGCCCCCCCATATCGGGGTGTGTGTGGGGGGGTGAAGTCCCCCACTTTATTTTGTATTTGGGCTTTTTTTTTTTTTGCGGACCAGCAATTTTTTTCCCTAGGAAATAAATTGCTGTTCCATTTGTTCGGGATTTGGACTATTCGACATTTAACTGTCAATAAAGCGATGTTTGAAACATTGAACATTCGCTTATTTAATAGGGAAGCATTTTCCATGGGACTTGCTTCTTCCTTTACCTTATGTTTTGCAGAAGCCTCTCCTCTGTGGCATGCAATAACATGGCAGCATGTGTCACTCAGTGGTAGCACCATGATCTGTGTCAGAACAGAACACTTGAATGAGCTCATCTAACCTTACTTTGTCAAGGCTGCAGAACTATGTATCTATTGTAGAGCTTTGTAGGCCTTACAACAATTTGTAATCGGTCCATCAGCACAAGGTATGGTATGACACAATGTGTTCAGTCTTACTGGTAACCATTTTAAACATTCGGTTCCGCTAGAACGAGTCCCAAAAACATGGAGACTGAATGGCAGAAAGAACAGACTTATATACATTAAGTCTCAATGCCATTTTTTGGATGTGATCTTAGAGGTGGTATATATAAGTCTGAGGGGTATGGGGCTGCAGGGGGAAGAAGTTTTAAGAGGACGAGTGATTTTTGAGGTTTGCTATTCTCCAGGTTTTTAGTGTTTTTTTTTTGGCTTTTCGACACTCAGCATTTCAAGTGTCAACATTTCAATAGGCAGCCTGCTTTACCAGGTGATTATACAATGAATTATCTGGCATAATGAAGAAATAGCAATGCTTTATCCTGATGCTGCCTTTAAATTATAGCATGAAAATTGATATTTTTCGAAACATTCATACATTTGTAAAGGGAATGCTGAAAAAGAAAAGAATCATATACTGAAAACATTCTGAACAAAAATATGTCAATGAATTTAAGAAGGAATGCTGGAAGGAAAATTTTATGAAATGATGCACACTGCAACTTGTGCAGAAGTGCATTTGTACTTTAAAACTGAAGTTGCATAACCTTATTGAAGGCTGTGGTGCCAGCCCATCTGCGGGAGGTTTGTTTACCATCAAGCAGTTTGTCTGTGAATGTATCAACAAGATGTGAAAGGTGTAGAGATTATCAAGAATGTTTCTTCTAATTATATTTATGTAGCTCTTCCATGATACTATACCTTATTGATTAGGGTTATGTCTGATCTGCAGCGCAAACCACCTGGTAATGCTGGCCACTGATGGATTAAAAAAAAAAAATATATATATATATATATATATATATATATATATATATACACACACACACACACACACACACACACACACACACACACACACACACACACACACACACAAAATAAAAGGACATCCCAATCAGTGTGCACATTATACATCCAGCATTTACCAAAAGAAAAGAAGTCTGGCTGATTAAATATTGTTGAATGGCCAGACTTCTTACAGAAATGTGTTCTGTGTGTGTGTATGCATAATATATTTTGTCAAGGTCAGGGCAAAATATGAAAAAAATCAAGCATGTTTTGCAAAACTCTGAATGTTTTCGAGGTATGGTTACCGGCAGTATAATTGATCATAATGTTGGTAACCATTCCTCTCAACTGTCCTCACTTTTGCAGAACATCCCTAATTTTCCTGATATTTTTTCCTGTCCCTCTTAAATATTTTCTCTTTCTGGTATTCTGACAGTGAGTAATGCCACAGAGTAGAATTTCACAGTTTTGAAAAATCGAAACAGAGTGAGGGGAAACTGCAATGAAGATCTTTTCTTCTCTGTTTCCTGCCTTGCATTGCACTAATATACTGTTCAAGCATATGGATGTACATTCCATACACATGAGCAGTACATCCAAAGGACAATGAACAAGTGGAAAAACATCAAAGTTCTGGCATAAACTGACATTATTCTTTCCTAATTAATGTCATTGTATTAAAGCAATAACGCACGACTGGGTGCGGGTATCGCAGGATTTACCCATGACTAGGTGCAGGTATCACAGGATGTTCCCACAGTTGGATTTGTTTAATCACTAGGGCTTTAATGAAATATGGTGACAATAAACAGCCTATAGTGAAAATAACATCCTTTATCAGTAATGAACTAGTCAGTGATTCCATACTCACTTCTAAACATTGCATTTTCTTCTGCACACAGATTCCTTGGGGGGCAAATAAGGTGACCTAGTATGCCCATTTTCAGTCCACACAGTCAAAAGCTGTAATATAGTCATTAACGCAGAAAAAAAATCCCTTGCTTTCAAGGTTGTTTAGCAGATACTGGCAATTTGATCATTTGTCACTGTTTCTTATAAATCCAGATAATGTTTCTGGCAGTTATTGGTCCATGCATTGCTGGAGTCTAGCACACAGGAACTTGAACATTACCATGTTAACACAATAAGTAAGTGCAAGTTCTATGTACTTTGAGCCCTCTTTGGCATTCTTCTACTTTGTGGGCTGGAATATAAACTGACTTTTTCAATTGAAAGGTCAGTGTTGTACATTGTTGTATATGTTGATTTGATGTATGATACATATCACCAGATGGCCAATACAAAAATCAGACAGACTACAGTAGACTCCCTCTTATCCGGCCTCTTTAACCGACCATCAAATTTCTGCCGTAGTTCTAGCAAAAGGCAACAGAGAGTTTTAGACTTTATATTCATTAGAAAAATGCATACTAACACAAATCATGTTATTCTAGCTGATTTATAACATATAAATGCTATTTTGCATGTTTTTTCTGATTAAGCAGTCATTTGTTTATCCAGTCTAAGGTCTGGTCTCAACGAGACTGGATAAGAGGGACTCTACTGTATATAATTTGCATTTAGAGAGGGTAAGAGCTTTATTCAGTTAGCAAAACACAAGTCACAGAGCTGATTGAGGCTTAGACTATCAGCTTATTATTGCACAGTTTACAACTAAATTAAACAAAAAAAAAAAAAAAAAAAAAACCCAGCCAGGGCAACGAGATACGAACTGAACAATATTCCAAATCAATATATGGTCGAGGCTATAAACATATTTATGGGATTATACCCGAAAGAATTCATCAAAATTATGCTGTTTACAGACTTGTGGGAATTTATCAGCAAATTTGGAAATGTAATAATCTGAAATAGTTAATAAATGATTTTACAAAATAGTAATGTGAGGTAGTACATACTAAAAAGGGTCACATGGACTACAGTCCATATGAAAAACATACATGAAAACATTTTATGGGCCTTTTGAATAGCTCTACCAGTGCATGAAACTACCAGGTAAGGGACTCAATTCCAGGGGTAAGGAGCAGCATAGGAGAAAGAATTTCTCCTCAGGTGCTCCAAACTAAACTGTAGAATACCTTCTTTTTATTAATTTATCCTTTGTTGACCAGTTTAGTCCCACTGGGATAGTAGCCTGTTTTCAGGGGAGACCACAGGTGTATTGATATTTTAGCAGACTGTTGGGACGTGAGTCATAGGACCTTGATGTAGAAGGTGCTTATGTCAAGTAGAACAAGACAGGTCACAGCAAGAACCTGACATTTACATCTTGAGGTGACCTGCAGCCAGCACAGACTGCACAGCGGTGATGTAACAGATGAATAATGACTTGAACCTATTAAAAAGTAATCAGAGAAAACACAACAAACAGTCCTGGATAAGGAGCCCTCTAAGATCCAATATCAAAAGTAAAAAAACAGATAGGGCTCACCACGGCTAATTAAAACTCTTTTATTCCTGCAGTGCTCAACGCTTCATCAGACTTCAAAACAGTTACATTTCAAAAAAACATTCTTAAATATGAACACAATACAAAGCACCCAGTCAGCATCATCATACCATCATCACATGTTTAAATCACTTAAAAAATAAAGGCATACATCATAAAATATATCCCTATCATAATAAACATAATGTGCCTTCCTAAAACATAAAAACAAAAATAACATTTCAACAAACATATATATATATATATATATATATATATATATATATATATATATATATATATCTGGGTCTACTACTAATGACAGAAAACTCACCGACGCCAGATGACCATTGTGGGATGTCGGGTTAGGCTGTGGGAAAGGTGAGTGTGTGTGAGGTATGGTTCGCAAGGGTAAGTGTGTGTAGTGAGGGACTGTAGTTTAGGGACGGGTTAAGTGAGTTAGGGTTAGGTGCAGGTAGGTGAGTTAGGGTAATGGTGTTCGTGTAATGGTGTTCGCGTTTTGGCGTCGGGTTTGTGTGATGTCGGTCATCTATTAGTAGTAGACCCATATATATATATATATATATATATATATATATATATATATATAAACTATATCAATAAAAATAGCAGAATCAAGGAAATTCAAAAAATCAATGTTTATAAGGATGTGCTGCTAGAAAAGGTTTTAAACTAACCTTCTCATTAGCCCTCTATATGCCTGTAATCTGATGATCCATCTATTCTCACATTCTTCTGTTTGATTTTTTATATTCCCTGTGACCTGGTGTCCATATTTAAGAATGTTTTTTTGAAATGTAACTGTTTTGAAGTCTGATGAAGCTGCACTGCAGGAATAAAAGAGTTTTTATTAGCCGTGGTGAGCCCTATCTGTTTTTTGACTATTAAAAAGTAATGTTGAAGTGTTTGTTAACACCTAAATGTGGATTAGATCAGCATTATATGGCCATAGGTAAAAGGAATTACAGTAATTCACTCAGAAAGAAACCAAAGCATGAATAACCATAGGTCCTCCAATGGAATTAGGGGCCTAATCCATATATTAACCCTCATATGAGAAAAGGTAAATTTAACAATGATTGACACCTGGCCTCTGACTGCATGCTAATTACTGAGCATCATGACCAGATTTTGTACCAGAGACATAAATTCCAAACTGAAACAGCTGAAGGTTGCCTGAATGGTCATCTCAGTCTTGTGCTGACTGATTTTCAGATGACTTTCCCTCAACAACATATCAAATAAGAGAAACAAAAGCTGACTGAATAGAAAGCAAACAAATCTTTTATTGAAATGGCCTTTGATACCAAGACATGCTGCCACATTTGTATACTGTTTGTTTCTCATCTTGAAGCAATGCTGAAGCAGACAAAGGAGGTTTTGAAGTAACAAATATGATCTGCACTGTGACCACCTTCTTAATAACCTTGTTTGATAAGGACAGGTTAGAGAGGAAGTAATGATTCTCTTATACAGGTTCAAAGATGGTTTCTTGAGGACTTGAGTAAATAAGGTCTCTTTTCAACGTGATAGAAATGCTTCTAACCTCAAGGAGAACATGGAAATCTAGAGAATAAATGACCCCAGTGCATTGATTAAGGTTTTTACCAACTTAGCTGGTACTGAATCAAATCTACAGGCCAAGCAGAACTTGTTTAAGATGAGAATCTTTACCTCACAGTAGTTAATTTATGTAAATGTGGGTCTCCATTGATATATCAGTTCCTGATGGCCTCACACTTGATTTACCAATCATACTGCCCTACCTATGAAATTAACCACTGCAAATAATAATAAACTGTATGTTAATGGGGTGGGGGTGCTACATATTTCTCACTCTGTTTTTGAAATTTAATACAGTGAAGTTTCAACCAGACACACAAACTGGTTGAAGCAAATGCTCAGTAAAAAGCTCCTTCACAGTGAAGATCAAATCCATAGAGGTATTATTTGGGCTTAGTATAGGTACAGAAAATATGGATGGAAGATAGGCACAGAGGGGATATAGAACTAAAATAACCAACTCAATGTCATGTAAGAATGGATCTCCCATTAATAAAGAATTACTTACCATCAAATAAAGGATTAGTGGTTTCTTAGGCCAGTGGAAATAGAAGATGAATATAAGTACAGAATGCCCCACATCTGACTGGGACAAATGACTAACTAAAAAAGGTAACGGCATGCTTGATTGACATAGCAGCGTCCTGGTTGTTTTACTGGAGAGAAAGAGGATTCCTGCAGAATCCTGGACTGGACTTGCCCCACCCACACACCTTTTCTGTTGCTCTGGTGTACTTACAACTTAATTTTCATGTTTTCTTCTATTCATTTCTAATACATTGTTTTTAGTATGGCTGACAGTTTAAAGTTGGATATCTCATTATCACGTTACTTTGCATTTGTGGGCAAGTATAAGTGTGCAGACCATCTGAAAAATTGAAAGAATGCAATTTTTTTTTCAGTTTGGGCATAGGCTTCTAAACCAGAAAAGTGTCAGTAGACTTAACAAATATTCTACTCTCCCCTCCCAGCATGGAAAAGCACATTCAGTACCCCCATCTAGGTGGAAGGCAATTTGTCTGAAAGATAGGTAATTGAATATAGAAAATGGTTTATTATGCATTATTATACCATGACCCCCCATTAATATTCCATAACGTGCATGCTGATTGGCCAGCATGCACGTTGTAAATTGACTTATACTAATGGAAAAAGGTCCGGTCTCCCGGACTTTTTCCATTAGTATAAGTCTTTTTTAAAACACTGTCTCGCTATGTTAAAAGAGCTTAACATAGCGACATAGGTTTAAAAAAAGCAACGGAGATCTCCGTTGCTTTTTTTAAAGCTATCTCGCTATGTTAAACTCCTTTAATATAGCGACACAGTGTGTAAAAAGCAACGGAGATCTTGCTTTCTCCGTTGCTTTTTTTTTTAAACCTGTCTCGCTATGTTAAATGGGTTTAACATAGCGAGACAGCTTTTAAATAAGCAACGAAGATGTCCGTTGCTTATTTTAAAGCTTTCTCGTCCGTTGCTTATTTTAAAGCTGTCTCGCTATGTTAAACCCATTTAACATAGCGAAACAGTAAAAAGCAATGGAGATCTTGCTTTCTCCATTGCTTTTGGCCACAGCTCTGATGTACTGCGTAGGCATGCGCAGTACATCAGAACTGCCGCGGATACCAGACAGCTGCGGAATGGCAGCAAAGAGGCATTATACAATGCCATTATTTAAGAAAAGTAATTATTTCTTTTCTTAAATAATGTCATAGTATAATAGCAATAACCCACTTCTGGTGGTAATGGGATTTACCCACAGTTGTCTTTGTTTGGTCCCTTGGGCTTCGCCCTCGGGACCAAACCACGCCAACCATGGGTAAATCCCGCATTACCCACACCCAGGCGTGGGTTATTGCTATAAAATAAAACTGCGGTGGTGGTGCTGCGGTAGCGTTGTCACCTCACAGTAAGATGTTGTCCTGTTCGATTCTCAGCTATAGCGTTTTCTGTGTGGAGACATGCATGAATGGGTGTACCTTCGTTGAAGGTTGTGCGTCAGGGCCGGCAACTCGGCATGTAAAAGTCTACTACCAATCATTAGCAGACCGGAGTTCCGCTGTGGAGACCCCTAACAGGGAAAAGCCGAAAGACACAACAACATGCATTAAAATAAAAACAATGTATAAAATAACAGAGAACTTTTATTAATAAAAATAATAAAACAAGAGTTCAAATGGTAAACGCTTTCGTAGATAGAATCCATTTCATCAGACCATATTTCACATCATTTATAAAACAGTAATTTATATTAACCTCCAGTTTCAACTACCAATACAAATTCAGAAAACTTAGTCACATGGTCATACATCATATTCTAATATATAAGGTCTTCTTCTCTTTAACCTTGGTCTTAAAGAGACCCTGTCATTCAAACCACCTTCTTTGTCTGCCTGTAAGTTCAATATCCAAAACAGCTCCTTGTCCTCTGTCTTGTTGGTAATATCATCCATTCTAAAATCATCTGTTACTTTCTCAACTACTTGAAAGTTAAATGTATGTTCAACTGATGTTTCTATTACATGCTGAGCTACAGAATTAATTATATTACACTGTTTTATATCCCTAGCATGTTCCCTCATCCTTTCCATTAACATACGGTTTATCTTTCCTATATAAAAGTTTGCACATACAGAGCATTGTGCTAGATACACCAAGTTCCTAGATCTACAGGATGCTTCCACCATAAATTCATATTCCCTGCCTGTTCTAGGATGTATAAAAACATTAGCAGTATTTATTAAACCACAAAAATTACAATTTTTACAGGGGAGGGTGCCTATCTTGGCACCTAAATGTTCTTCTTTTTATTATAAGATAGCATTCTCTTTAGTGAGCTTTTTTTCCTAAAATTAAAAGATGGATGTGAACCTATAACACCATTAATATTATAATCTTATGTTAAAATGTACCATTTCCTTTTAATAACATCACACATTTCTGCTATATTATTTGAATATGATAAATCATATCAAAGCACATTCAGTACCCCCATGTAGGCGGAGGACAATTTGTTTGAAAGACAGTTAATTGAATATAGATAATGGTTTATCATGTATTGTTCATTCATACTGATGTCTGTTAAACTATTTAGGGAAGAGATAGGCACATCGCCCTGTGGTAATGAAACAAATAAAACACGCACAACCAGTTATACATAACTACATTTGCTGTGACCTGATTTTACTCCATCCCATTCAGAACACCTTGAAGTTCTCTGCTTCTCTTTTACCCTGGTACAGACAGCCTGAGAAGCTACCCTTGTCTACAGATAAGGATGTGAAATACATAATAGCAGGTGTTTTGTAATGAACCTGGGGCAGGACAGTACTTAGGCACATCTGGATGCACCGTAAATGAAAGACTTTTCAGCTTGACAGTCTAATGTGCAGTCATAAATGTCCAAGCAGGCTTACCCTCTATTACTATTTTTGCATCTCAATTTATCTCTCTACTACCCTCTCAATGAAGGCATGCTTTCTAATGCCTAGGCTAAACTCAGTGATTTTATTCAAGAAATCATGCCTCCTTTTCACCCCATCCTTCTTCTTTGCCTAATCCTCTCATATCCCTTTTAATAGCTTTTTACCCCTTACTGTCACTTTTTTCTAGTGATAATAGATCAGAATTAAATTTTTAGACTGGATAGCTTATAGAGTTAACAGTTTAGTCAAACTCCAAGAATTTATATATGTATAAATGTTCTTAGACTGTGGAGTTTAGAAATCCAAGTAAAAGTTTAGGGTACCATACCACTAGTGGCTAAATCTCCGCCATCCTTCTACAACAATGTTTACTTACTACAGACAGACATTAGCCTACACCCCTCATTTTAACAAACATTAGTAAGGAATACAAACACTGTTGAATGCTAAGCTGCAAATGTTCCATCACAGATTCAAGGGTACTTACTAGGCTATTGATCTGTATGGATCTGAAGAAACCTAGCCTTACATTACTGTGGTAGTTTTAGCTTTTATATTTAGCATACAATAATGCTGAGGTAGGCTATGTTGGGGCATTTACATGTATACTCTATGCATGACAGACAGAGATGCTAATTCAGGACTGAGTTTACAGCTACTCATCCAAATTACATTTGAGCAGAGTAAGTGAAATACTTTGCTTTATGTGGAGTGGAAGACAGTTTCACAGAAATTGCATTCGCTATGATACAAAACTATCCCTCCAACAAGTTCTGTTAATTTTGAAATTAGAGACTGAGATCTCTTGAATGAATATTTATGATACCATTTTTGACAGGGCAAGGTCTGTTGAAGTTCTAGGTGTAATACAGGTCACTTCTCAGTAGCTTGTTTGATACTGAGAACAGGAACAAGGCTTTGAGATGGTCTGCATACTTTTACAATTTAGGGCCTTGATTTTTTCATTAACAGGTATTATGGTCATTCAAGTCATGACAAGTGTTTGGATGGGTAGATACTGAAAGGAGCATTATACTCAATGACTGGCCCAATAGGTGTGACCGGCCTAATAATTGCCAAGTACAGTGGAACAATTATATCCCTGGACCTTACTTCCTTACAACAGTGGATACATGGTGATCAAAGAACAGTTCATTGTCGGCATGGGTTCTTGGATCCCTAACTATGGGATCAGTTTTCAGGGGCGTGTTTTCAATGTGATAGTTACAAGGGCAGTTATGTTTGTCAAAGGATACAATTATACACTTCATGGCATTTACTTTTAGTCCATGGTTTTGACACCAATTTCTTGTTTGGACCAAGGCCTCCTGAAGGACGTTGGTGTCCTCTGGGGAGTCTATGACAGCACCAGTTTTGCAGTTATATGCAAACTTGGTCAGCTAGAAACCTTTAATATTAGCTTTGGCCTTTGAGAAGTAATGCCAAAGAGGAGTGGTCCAAGGACTGTACCCCAGGGTACACAGATAATGACAGGTCTTTTGAAGGAGGTACAGCTGCCCACCCTAATTTACTATGCTCTATTTGTGTGCTAATTTGCTATTCAGTGAGTTACCCAGGAATGACATTTATCTGAAAGATTTTAATTATGATACCAAAGTGTGATATGGTTTTGAAGTTGACCAGGTAAATTAGAAAGTACCTATCCTTGACAAATCCGAACATGGTTGGATCAAGAATCTGTGGGCTACCTATGTCCTTATCTATTAATCCATTAATGATCCTTACCATAAATTTACAGGTGAAACTGGTCAGGCTTATGAGTCTATAATTATCTGGGCCTGTTGAAGCACTACCTTTGTGCAAGAGAATGATTGTTGCTGTCCTCCATTCATCCAGCATAAAGCCTGATTTGGAGTTGATTTTGAATCATTCTATAGGGGAGCAGAAAAGTCATGTTTCAGGCTGACCAGTCAACAGTATGATGTGTTATCTGGGCCATCAGTGTGTCATTGGCCTTACATAGCTCCTTGAAAACTTGATCTTCGGAGATTTATGTGGTGGTGGTGGGGAAGATGTATGTGTGGGTGTGTGATTTGAGCATACTGGATGGGAAAGGGTGGGTGAAAGTTGAGTCCAGATTGTCCAGTAGTAGACTAGCTACATCATCTGGGTCTAAGTATGTGAGATTATTTACTACTAGCTCTGGGCATGACTTCTGACATTTTTAACATAATTAAAGAATGTGTTTGGGTTATCCTTCACTTAGGTAGATATTTTTGGCTTTGGGATTATCCTTCACCTGGGTGGATATTTTTTCCTCCTAGCTGGCTTTGGTTGATTTGATTAGGGCCAGAGTTCCTTGATTAGTTTATTAAGTGCATTAATGGTATCTTGAGAGTTAGATTTAAGGAGGAGATGTCCCAGCAGTTTGTCTGAGGACATAGATCCAGGCCGATATCATCCCTTCCTAGGCATGAGGTGCAACAAAAGGTGGGGCATAATCCAAATCACACAAAGATGATAGCTTGCTTCACTCCCAGATGGTAGAGTGGCACTGACATGCCACAGAGAGGATGAAGTAGGCATAAAGATGAGACTGAGCTTCATTATTTGGGCACTGAGGGCAAAAAGTGCCTTTGCTTTGCCACACTCTTGCTCCCTTATCTGATGCAACTTGTTAGATGTGTTAATGGCATTCCACAGAATTGAATGGACTGTAGACCTAGAAGCTGCGTTGTGTTTTGAGGCAGTTCTAACAAAATTTAGAACTGGATATCTTGTGCTTTGTTCCTTGCAGTATATAATCAGATCAAGATCTGCTGCAAGAAGCTTGACCATCCTTGCCAGGTACACTGGTTGAGACAGGTATCTGCAGTACAGGTACATTGTGGCCATCCTTACCAGGTACATTGGTTGAGGCAGATTTCTGCAGTACAAGGTACATTGTGACCATCCTTGCCAGGTACACTGGTTGAGATAGGTATCCGCAGTACAGGTACAGGTACATTGTGACCATCCTTGCCAGGTACACTGGTTGAGACAGGTATCCGCAGTACAGGTACAGGTACATTGTGACCATCCTTGCCAGGTACACTGGTTGAGGCAGATTTCTGCAGTACAAAGTACATTGTGACCATCCTTGCCAGGTACACTGGTTGAGACAGGTATCCGCAGTACAGGTACAGGTACATTGTGGCCATCCTTACCAGGTACACTGGTTGAGGTAAGTATCTGCAGTAAGTCTGAATGGTATGATACGTGCTGGTATTCAGATGCACATATGGCTGAAATAACAGACGCTACAGTAACAGACGTTAGACAGAACTTGCTAGGAAAAAAATATTTATTTTTCTATCTTCAGATACAGTGGCTTTTCACTTGCACACCTTGAAACTAGCAGTCATTTTACATAAAGGAAAGAGACCTAAAGCTGTTCCCCTGGAAAAAAAAATTATTAAGCTGTGCCTCACTGCAGTGAGCTTTCTTATTTTTTTAATAATCTTTTCAATATGTAGCCAACATGTGTTCTTTTATTTCCCGATGACCTTGGCTGCCTTGCAAACAAACATTCATTGTAATTAGTAGAAAGACGCCCCTATGTGCTTTGTCTGAGATATTTATATCCCAAGTGACCTCTGCCAGCATCTCCTTTCTGTCATTACTGGAAACTGTCTCTGTTTGTTGCTTCATTTTTTTCATACAATAAATATTACACAGTCTGTTGTCATATTATCAAAAGATGACCGCCTTTTCTGTGATATGGTAAGCAATACTTTATAAGACAAGACTGAGCAGAAAGCCAAATGATGAATATGAAACTAGCAGTGCTAGGGGGAAGTTATTCTAGCATCAGTGGGTGCCAGGATAGGCAGGGTGCAAGAGGAAATAGAAAACTATAGCGATACAAAGTAAGAAATTATTGTGGATTCGGTTTCAAGATGAGACTGATAAATAATAACAAAGCCATTACTCTCAAGCTCTGTCTTTTCTGAAGATGAATAATGTGGTCACATGGTTATCTTGGGTAGTGGTGACTGAAAAAAATAACATTTAATGCTTTGTTTCATAGTGAGTTTAACAAAGATGCTAAATAGCTAACTCACTGAAGCTACATGATGTGTTAGCAATGCCATATAAATTGCATTGAACAAATTCAAAAGGGGAAAACTGAGTACAGGTCTGCTGGCAATCGGGTGAAGAATTAACTGTCTTGATGCAGACTAGTGTTGCCCCAGTCTTGGTGGTCTCACACAAGGATGACAGGATGAAATAGTAGGTAATGTGAAACATTAGTGAAGTGCAAGCCAGACAAGGGAAAAGTCAGACATTTAATGCAGTGAGGCTAATCAGGAGCAGTTACTAGGCAGGTAGAAACAAAAGCTGATTAAGAGTCCCTCCGTAGGAATCACTCAGTACAAACTGTAGTCTGATGGCTAAAGTAGAAAGAGCTGAAATGGAAGAGGAGAAAAAAATCAAAGGGAAAAAAATGGGTTGGGGAAGCAGAGGAAGAGAGGTGTGTCAGATGCTAATGGCATGATATGGCAGTGTCACCCAGGGTCCTTTTGGGTGGAGATGGTTACAGAACCCACAGAAGCACTGGAATGCTAGAAGATGAGGTTGTTCAACTGGAGAGCACAGAACTTCTTTCAGTTATTTGCAAAAAAAAAATGGGGAAATTAGGTCTTGTATATCTAGGGTCTCATTCTAATAGCATTAATAGCAGTTCAGACCACACAATGACCATATTGCCTTAGCAAAGAAGAAACATAAGAGATGCATTGCTAGTTCAGAGCTTTACTTTCAAGTATCTGAACTCTTTGGTCACATGATTCACTTTCTCATATAACACTACTTTTGAAGATATACTGCACTGGCTAAATGTAGTGTGAGGAGACAAAGGGTTAAAAGGAGACCAGGAGACAAAGGGTTAAAAGGAGACTAGGCACATAGACATAGCTGGAACAGAGAGTATGGTAGCAAGAGCAGCTAAGTGTGGACAAACGACCAGCCAGGAATAGCTTATGACAAAAGTTGAAGAGGCAGAGGAGCTAGATAGATGAGGCCAGGAGAATGCTTATGTGCCAGATGCAGAAGGGACCACCCAGACTAATACAGACATGACAGAAGCTATTAAATATGAGGAGAGGAGCAAGGAAGAGAAGAAGGATGACTGAGTGATGGTGGTTAGAAAGAAAGAGCAGGGTCACAGGAAGACAGGATGCAGTAGAAGCTCCTAAGAGCTTAGGAGAAGTAAGCAGAGTAGCTAATAGCCCATGCAACCCAGGAAGGGTTGCAGCAGGTACTGTAGGTGAGAACGAGGGGGGCAGTTTCTGTTACCATCTGTACCTGTACCCTCCTTTTATTTTACTTAACTGTCCAAGGAAAAAGTAAAACAATACCCCATTCTCTGACTTTTCACCCTTCTATCCACTGAATACTAGAGCAGCATAACCTCCTCTCATCTCACTTATATCAGATTTCCACAAACAGATTCAGTAATCGTAGTTTTTACCACATGCATTCTTTCTTGGCAGATCAGCTTGCAGTTCCTTCTTTGCATTTTTTGATGTATAGTTTTTGTCCATACTTACCTTTGGTCATCTACACCTCACAGTTTGCACGTCCAAAATATGCATTTGCTTATTTACCTAGCATTAGCTTTGCTATATAATAAATATATACAAATCTCAACTATGTGCAACAGAGGCAAAAAAAAAAAATGACATGGACAGCAAAACACATTTTGATAAAATACTGTGCAGAAACATATCAGCTCCGTTCTTTCTCTCTGACTCAAGTAAAGACACTGCCTATTCTAAATTTGAAAAGTAGCTCAAAATAAATGAGAGAACATTGCCCTGAGTAGTATTTAAGTACAACAGTTCCCCATCAGTAGTACCCAAGCCTTGTATATGTCTTAGCTACTGGATTGCTGGTTATTCTTTGAACCATCTGACCATAACATACAGCATCACACCTACTCTGTTATCAATACAGAATTTATGGAATTTGTCTGCTGTATGAACAGTCTAGGGTGATTCCTTGTCACCTCACATTTTCCTCCATCTTCATCACTTGGCCTTTCTTCCTGTCCCTCCTTCCCTTCTTCCTGTCTAATCCATAAATGTCTTCACTGAACAGGATCTTTCAGTGAAGATCTATCCCTCAACAAATCTGTGGATTTCCTTTCCTAAACACCATTGTCCTCTGTACATTAAATCTCTTTACAGAAACCCACCAGTACACATGAGGTTAAGTCCTTTTGTTTATTTGTCCATTTGCTGACACATTTTGAGATATTATTGGCTGAGATCTCACTTGCAATGTTCCCTGAATACAACATACCTCCAAATGCCTAGTGTTGCATTTCTGAGTGGCGTGTTTTCTCATCTCTTATTACTAGCCTTCACCATACAAAGCATCTCTAGAAAAAACACTTATCTTTTCCACAGACATGCAGCATTGCATCCTGGCCTGCCAGCTTATAAAGTAGTTTTACTACAGTCCCTGCTGTGTAATCTAGCTCTATATTGAATTTCCATAACAATACTCTACAACTCAGACTTTGTGGTACACTAAAATTAACCTTCTTTAGCATTCTTTCATCTTCACGGGTCTATATTAGAAACACGAATGTTTACTTACCCGAATACCTAAATGCCGACACATATTCCGACAACCGCAAATACACTGAATGCCCTAAACTGCGAAATTCAAAAACTCGAAATGTCATAGTTGTCCGATCCCACCACCTGCTACATACTACCTACACACAAACTAAATAAACCACATACCTACACTAACCAAAACCCTACTTCTAACCCTAAACTAAACCCTACTTCTAACCCTACACTAAATCTTGCATATACCACCATATATGCACTTAACGTAACCCGCACCTTAACCCTAAGGTCCGTAACTATCGCACATTTACCTTAAAAAGCTATACCCAAACATAGGTTCATAGGTTCATAGGTTGGTACTAGGCTATCAGCCCTAGGGCCTATACAAGCCTAGCCATAACAATTCCCTGGCTATTTCTTCCCACACTATTTACTTCCCTGGACCCCTGTCTAGCAGGGCAACTGACGTGATCCCTGGGGTGAATTTCCTTTCTCCCATCCACTCGTCAAGGTTCCTTTTGAAGAGGGACAAAGAGGCACTCTGCTTGACATGTATGGGCAATCTATTCCAGAATCTGGGGAGTCTCTGGGTCAGGAACCTAGCCCTCCAGCATGTTTTGTTTATTGTGATGACAAGGTTTAGATCCCTGGAGCGTGTGGCTCTGAGGGATTGGGATTTCTTTAAGTGTAGCATGTCCAACAGCTCTGGGTTTGACATGGCCTTGTATGTTAAGCAGAGATTGCCTCTGAGTAGACGATATGCGACAGAGTATAGCTGGAGTTTTTTAAGGTGGTCAGCATAGGGCATCTGCTTTAGGCCTGTGATTTTTTTAGTGAGGTATTTCTGCGGCCTTTCCAGTTGTTGCAGATGTCTTGAGAGGTACATACCAAATGGGGCATTGTATTCTATAATGGGTCTAATTAGGGATGAGTACAGTGGGACAATGACCTCCTTTTTTCTGGATGAAAAGCCCTTAGTGATGAGGTGTGCCACATAGAAGGATTTCCTGACTGTTGTGGCGATATGGTTATCGAAGGTGAGACCACTGTCCACCTGTGTCCCTAAGTCTCTTATCACACTTTCGGTGTTTAGTGTACTGCCATCTATATGATAATTCACGGGTACATGTTTTTTCCCAAAGGGGATAACTATACATTTCTTGGCACTGAGCTTGAGCCCATGACTCTGGCACCAAGCATCTGTTTCTGTAAGGCCGTTTTGTAGAGTATCCACATCATTTGGGGATTCAGTAATGGCTCCCAGTTTGCAGTTATCTGCGAACTTTGTTAGCCAGAGTCCCTTAGTGTTGGCCTGTACTTCAGAGAAGTAGATGCCAAGCAAGAGTGGTCCCAGGACTGAACCCTGAGGTACTCCACTTGCCCCTTGTCTGGAGCTGGATTTGGAGTCAGCTACTTTTACAGTGTGGGTTCTATCAGTAAGCCAGTTAGCAACCCATTGGGTGATGTAGGGATTAATGCCCAGCTTAGTAAATTTATCTATGATTCCAGAGTGGGGGATGGTGTCAAAGGCCTTGGCAAGGTCCAGATAGGCTGTGTGGACCACCTTACCCTTGTCCATGGCTCTGGAGACTGATTCGAAGAAGTCAATCAGGTTCAGGAGACAAGATCGGCCCTTCACTAACCCAGACTGGGTGGGGTCCAGTGTTTGAAGGTTGCCAATGTCTTTGTTTATAAGTTCCATGATAATACGCTCCATGGCCTTGCAGATAAGGCTTGTCAGACTGATGGGACAGTAGTTTCCAGGATCCAAGGTGGATCCCCCCTTGTGGAGTGGGATAACTGTAGCTCTGCACCACTCAGTGGGCACAAAACCTGAGGTGAGGCTATGATTAAACATGATACTTAGGTGAGGTGCCATTTCATATTGTAGTTCATGTAGTACACAGCCTGGGATGTCATCTGGTCCCATGGATGCTGTATTCTTAGCTTTGGAGAGTGCATTTTTTACCTGTGTGGCCGTTATTACCAGAATTTGGCAATCTTCCGGTATTGAGATGGGCCATTTAGGGGGGTGAGAGGGGGGGTGAAGTTGGCACTGAATCGATCTGCCAGGATATTGGCAATATCCTTGGGATCAGTATATTTAATGCAATTCTGTTTTAGCTCAGAGCAAAACTCAGCATTGTCATTTAGATTCTTGACATAGTTATAGAATGCCTTGTGGCTGTCTTTGGAATCTTTGGCAATTTTATTTTCGTAACTAGCTTTGGCGGATTTTATGATGGGTCTCAGTTTCTTACTGAGGCTGGTAAGGGAGTTGTTTGCATCGTGGGATTTTCCTCTTTTCTGCAACAGTTTCTTCCTTTTGTTGTAAAGTTTGTTTATGGCAGGGGACCACCAGATTGGCTTCTTTTTATTGGATGAGAGCACCTTGGTTCTATTTGGGATGGCACGATTCATGCATGAGTGGATGTGCTCATACAGTGCCTTAGTGTAGGACTCAGCAGTTGAACTTTCAGTTCCCGTCTGCATGGGTGTCATGAAGTTTGTCACTTCTGACTTGAGTAGCATGAAGTTGGCTTTGGAGAAGTTTTTTATGGAGGTTTCCTTACTGGGGGGTAGGGGTGGGATGTGGATGTTAAGGGTGATTAGCTAATGGTCAGACATGACTAATGAGGGGGTGACCATAGGCGTGGAGCATCGATTTCCCATGTTGGTAATGACCAGGTCTAGGATATTGGAGCCCTTGGTGGGACTATGGATTAGTTGATCCAGGGGGTTGGAATTTATGAATTCCAAGAACCGTTGGGCAAAGGTGTTGGTACATGAGTAGTTTTCCCAGTTAATGGCAGGGTAGTTAAAATCACTCAGTATTAGGGTGTTTGGTTCTATCTTAATATTTCCCAGTATGTTTAGAAAGGTGTAGTGAGAATCTTGGGGTATGTTGGGGGATCTGTAGCAAGCTACAATTTGGATTGCAGTCTTACCTAGTGTTAGTTGAACCTGGAGAATTTCAGATGCATTGTGTTGGGCAACTAGCCTAGTGATGTGAATATCCTTGGTGAATATTGACACTCCTCCACCTTTAGTGTTTCGGTCCTGGTTTGGTGGCCGAAAAGTGTGCTAAGAGTTGTAGCCTGGTATTGCAGGGGTGCTCTCTGGAGCCTTGAACCAGGTCTCAGTTACTGCACAGATATCGATGTTCTCCATTTTTAGGAGTGCCTCGACAGAGTGCATTTTGAGGTTTTGACTTCTAGCATTGAGTAGCATTACCTTCAGATTTTGCATGCTTGTACCTGTTATGGTGGTGGTTTTGTCCTTTGAACTTTGCCTAAAAAAGGCACTATAGGGGTGGCAAGAGCCTTAGCCAGTAACCTGAATCCCAGGGGCAACAGGTGCAGACCATCTTTGGCAAAGCATCGTGGTCTGTCTATCACGTCGTCCCAGGCAGACAGATACTGGATCCCCTTTGAATGACACCAGAAGCTTAGCCAATTGTTGAAGTCAATCATTTTGTCCTTATATTGTGGTATCATTCTGGGTGAAGGCAGGATACTACTCAGGGCTAGGGTCATACCTGCCTGGGCCACATGATCCAAGAGCTCTTCTATGTCTTTTTTCATGTAGTACAGGGAGGTATGTCTCAAGTCATTCACTCCAACATGGACAATGACAGAGTCATATTTGTACTTGTTGTGGAGTGACTTGAGTGCATGCATTATGTGGTGGATCCTGGCACCCGACAGGCAGCTGACTGTAATTTTCTCCTTGTTCAACCTGGTGAGTGGGACATCAGTGTGCCGGACTATAGAGTCACCTATGACTAAAGTGTTAGGTACGTTGTCTTGCCTTAGGGGCTGTTGCTGGGCAGCACACTGGTGCTGTGAACTATGTGACACTTTGGTTGTGATTTGTTGCCATTCAGCTTCAGAGGTCCTTTTTGCTTGGGCAGGTTACAGTTAAGGGTCTCTGCATATGTGGATTTAGTGTTGCTATATGTGGGTGTTGGTGCTGTGGGTTTAGAAGGGCTATGTGTTGCTTGAGGTGTAGTGTGGGTGTTAACCTTCTCCTCTTGACTGTTTAGCACAATCTTGGGTGGAGAGAGCTTTACTTCCATTTTGGCTATGTAAGTGCATCTCTCACAGGTTGTAGTGTTGGGTGGTAGGAGGAGAGGGTTGTCTGTGTACATGAGGCAATTGCTGCATTGCCCCAGTATGCTCAGATTCACCAGGTGGACAGGAGAAATCACCGGAAGCTGACCCTTGGAGATGCCTGGTTTGGTGCTTTTTTTTTTTTTTTTTTTTTTGTAAAGTACAGGAGCTGTTTTCCCTTACCTTAGCAAGGTACTTTGCAATTATAGGCTGTTTAGTACCTACTATTAATTTCTCCTTATTAACAAGGAGAGTTGAGTGCTTGTATCAGTTTAAGGGTTCCTAGTGCTTTCCAGCAGGTATTAGAGCAAGGGCTAGTCACAGGGATGCTTAAAGGTAAGATGAAAAAAATGCACATTGCAGTGTGCACTAGAGAAGTTAAATGTGAAAGTAGGTAACTTAAGTTTTACCTGTTTAAAAAGTTAAGGTTTAGTGTAGAGTTACTATTTTTAAAACAGCAAGATGGATTGAAAGGGGGTGGTCACTTTTGTATTCTGGTACTATGGAATACAGTAGGATGGCCAATAAATTTAAATAGTTGAAGGGGAGGGATTTCAAAAATTATGATTTTGTGATTACTCACTCAAGCCAGTGAAAGTAGAGAGGAAATGAGATATATGGTCAGATTAACATAAGAGGCAGTCAACTAGAAAGACATTGGTATTTAACAAGACAACTGTAACTGGGTGAGAGGGCGGGAAAAAAATTCTGCCTGACTCAGAAGAGACAGAGCTGTGGTCTCTTTTGAAGTTTTAATATGCTGTTAAAGCAGAATGCAAGTAAAACACAAGGTAAAGAAAACAAACCACAGTATTCAAAATATAAAAAGGCAATAAAGTAATACAAAACATAAAAGCAAACTAACCTTTCCTTCACAGCAAAGTGTAGCAGAGTCTGGATGAGCCTTTCTGGTAAAGCATAATAAAACCCTACTTCTAACCCTACACTAAATCTAACATACATTACCATCTATGCACTTACCTTAACCCGCACCCTAAGGTCCGTAACTGTCACACACTTACCTTATGGAGCTATACCGCAGAAGGGCCAACCATGACGATTCAACGTTTCAGATTTCGCGCTTCAGGACGATCAATGTTTTTGCAGTTCGATGAAGACGTGTCAGCGTTTAGGTATTCGGGTAAGTAAACGTTTGTTCTTTTAATATAGATCCCATCTTCACAATCCATTATTTTTTACTGAAGTTATGCAGCCTCACTACAATAAGCCTCACTCCCCACATTTCTTATTTGGCTCACCCTGGGAGCCTGGATAATCTGCAGATCAAGGCTACGTCCACCCTTCACCAACCCACCCACTCAGTCTTGTATAAATTTCTACTTGCCTGTACGTTCCATGCCATTGGTTACTCCAGTGATGTGGATAGTCTCCCCCCAAAAGGTGTTTTCTACATCCTGTATATTTCCTGTCATAGTTTCCATTATAGACCACAACTCGCAAACTTTAAAATAAGAACTCCAAAACTGCCACGACCTTCAGACAAAGACTGCTTTACTAACAAAATAACAAATGGCGAGCGCTTTCACAGTTAATTATACTGCTTCATCAGACCACAGCTGCCCTATTCCAGCTTTCTACTGCTTTCTAATGAGCTTACCCTTGTTTCCTGCTGCACTACAATGCTTCCCATCTGCTCACCTTACACTATCACAACCCCAGCTCATTTGTGATTCCATCTAGTTTGCTTATTAGTACTTCTGTTTTTTATTCATTTTGTCTTCTTTGCATCTCAAACTTTCCACCCTGACATCCATCACAATAATCTTACATGCTGTACTTGTTTTTACTGGCACCACAACAGCCTTCTGATTTTGAGGGGCTTATTTGTTTCTTTTTAATACATTTTAATGCATTTTGCATTAGCGTATTATTATTTATGGCAGAATATTGAAGAATTTGGCTGAGTAATGCCCTAGTACAGTAGCATCATATGAATGGCAGTAATTTTGTTCAATCTTTCACATAATACCCAAACTGCTATTATGTGTACCAAGTCTTCATATATATTAGTAAACACATCATTGCAATTAAGTGTACTGCTGTGAAAAATCATGAAACAGTAATTCTTTTTGTGCAGTCTGATTGGGATTTACTCACGTATTACAACTGTATAATATTAGGTAGGAACAAATTCAGCCACAGGCATGGTTGTCAGTTTTACTGTAAAATAAATGTACATACCACACAAACAAAAAAGAGTACATTTTGTTATTCTTTGCCTGCCTTCACTAGTCATGTTTTGCACGCTTTCCCTTGCTTTATTTTAACTAATGTATAATTACTTACATTGTTTATATCTAGACTCGCTTTGTTTTCTTGTTTGTAACATAGAGCATATTATGTCTTACATCACTTTTGTACTCCTCTGGGTTCTGTCTGATAATAGGTATTTATTTCTGCCTGTCACATAGCAGGTAAACAAATAAACAGTGTCAGATGTTACATTCCCTCAGTTTTCTTAGCTTTTATTATCTGCAACAATTTTTCAAGTCAGATTGAGATTCTGGAGAATAACAGTTTTTATCTAATTAATGAAATCAATTAAAAATTAAGTGCAGTACTAATGCTGATGGGCATGCCCCATAGCTATAAAATGATAACACTGCCAGTTTTTCCATCTGTATTCTGAAAGGAGTATCTAGTGGAATGTTTAACTTTCAGTGATGTAGATAAACTCCAGACCTTGGTCACTGTTAAGTCCAGTCAAGGTCTTTAATTCTAGCAGTTAGAGCAGAGGACGAAATCTCTGAGTTCTTAGTGAACTGTTTCCTGTCCCTTAATGAGCTGTTTCCTGTTCCTTAATGAGCTGTTTCCTGTTCCTTAATGAGCTGCTTCCTGTCCCTTAATGAGCTGTTTCCTGTCCCTTAATGAGCTGTTTCCTGTTCCTTAATGAGCTGCTTCCTGTCCCTTAATGAGCTGTTTCCTGTCCCTTAATGAGCTGTTTCCTGTTCCTTAATGAGCTGCTTCCTGTCCCTTAATGAGCTGTTTCCTGTCCCTTAATAAGTGGTTTCCTGTCCCCAGGGTAGAGGATTTGATTCCTTCTATCTGCATTTCTCTAATGCATAAGTCTAAGGAAGTCATTTAACCAGACAGGGTTGACCCTGAAAAGGGACAAATTGTCCAGTGGGCTTACCCAGGCAACAAGCAGGTTAAAAAAATTGCATGCACTCATATTACCACTATTGCATACATTCAGCTCCAGTTTGTAATCTACAAAAATACAAAGATACAAAACCAAACAGTAAAGTAAAACAAACAAAAAACAAAACCATGCCTTTGACAGTAGACTAGAAAGCATTATTTTATTAATTGCGTGTGTAAGACCCTTCCTGTGGTAATAGTGGTGAATGTCATCATGTTTTCTTTGCTTGATCAAATCAAAGGAAAACTTGATCTAATAGATACGTTATGGTAGGAAATGATTTATAATATGTTTTAGTGTTTGAAGGCAATATTTATAGATGGTGGAACATAATTAATGACTGCCTGCCATCAAACTCATCTGTCTAATAATTTCTCTTAAGCTTACAGACTCCTCATACAAGCACGCACGCCCACACAGATAGTAGACTTGTATACCTCCATATCTCTACAATGTACATACAGTAACTAGGAGCTTGCACAATTATGGAGAAAGGGAACCAATCTAAACTCTATGTAAGACTGTTTCATTCCATCAGTTACTGCATGATATCCTCAGCTCAATGCAATATCATTGATAAATTGAACTCTTGATGACAGGTAATCAATGAATTGGATTTAATCAAGTAATTCAGTGACAACATGGACTGCGACATGAAATAAAACAGTCTGGACTGCATACCGGATCAACTCAGTTTATTTTATTTAGTGTTGGACATACCAAAAGGTCAAATGTCATTTTAGAAATGGAATGTAGTAAAAAGTAGTAAAGGTATATAATAATACTTCTGTAAAAAGTATGCTGTTAGTAAAGACATTCTTAATACATAGTTATCATCTAAAGGAAGCTATAACATTTAACTGTCACCTGAGAGTCTGCTCACATAAACACTGAACAGCCTTAACTGGTTTTCACAGAACAGACACTTCCTTCTATTAAGTTGTATAAATCAGATAGTGTGAGTTAATCATTGTACTACATGGGGAGCGCACACATTTATTCTAAATTAATAGTATGAACCAAACATTTTACTATCTAGGGTATGCATGCATTTATTACAGACCAGCTGTTGTAGTCTTCCATAATTTAATTCTATAGTCTAATGTTGAGATACATAATTTATTTGTGTCAGTTCTTTGCCTCTAAAATGCTGAACTGAAACTACTTTCTTGCAACCTTCCCTAATGTCTAATTTCTGCAAACAGATTTTATCGTACATATTTTATGGTAAGAAATGAGGGAGTTGTCAGTTATGTAAGTTTTTTCCCTTTCATTGTAATTTATCCTTCATAATTGTGTTACTCTGCATCATTCAACCCTGAGCTGTAATGTGTTTTAAAAAGTAAGGCTATTTTCCTTAAGTTACAAGAATTTGCCAAGTCTTTTAACTGGGACAAGGTATTGTATACCTTTTTCTCATAACTTTATTTGTTTAGAGTTCTGTGCTTTTAACAGCTAACTATATTGTAATTCCCAGACAGATCATGTCAAGAATACTTTGAAAACTATCACAAGACCAATAGTTATAGAAATTATTTGTGCAACAGAATGTCAAATTGCTTTTGGAAGGTATGTCCACAGTAACTAGTTAAAAAAACATAGATAAAGTGAAAAAGTAAACACGTTCACAAAATACATGAAATACCAATATAAGACCAAAGACAAAGTCGACACCTTGGAGAGCTCATGCACATTACTTAAAATCCTGAAAGCAAGATCAACAAAAAACACAATGACAATAATTAAGGTCATAGTAGAGTTAACCTGGCACACTGTAGTTTCATAAAGGTTGACTGTGCTCATCAGGCAGCCATAATCAGGATAAGTAGCCTTACTGATAATGAAAGCAGTCCACAGTGGTGTTGCTCAGTCCACAGGGGTGTTGCACAGCTCCTTCCAATGATTTATGGCAATACAAACTCAAATGGAATCAAAGGAATGAAATCTGGATTTTGTAACATTATTTCTCCCCAAAGCATAATGCTGATGTATTTTGTGATCATGGAAATAAGAAAGAAATACAGCTATTTCAAATGAAATCGACAGCTTAAAATCCACAAAGATAAACTGATGAGAGATGGACAGCAGTTTGCTGAGGGTCAGTCAGTGACTACAAGAAAGAGCTTATAATTTGTATTGGGTTATAATACAAAGGAGAGTCACAAATGAACTGCTTAATTATCCCAAGAGATACAACGGAAATCTAATACTTTTCATGAAAAAAAATATCAAATGAAACTATACCTACTGAAAAAAATTATCTTCTCTAACTAATTGTAAATAACACTGAACATATGAATGCCAGTGTAAAAAGAATGATGTTGCAAGTCAAACTGGGTGACAAAGTGATTACACTACCAAAAATGTATATGTCCCCCACTCGGATTTACTAGTCTATTAATGATTCCCTTTCCAGCCATTGACTTCATAAATTCCTGAAGTACAAGACTTGGTAGCTCTGGTTGATCCATTTACATAATGGTAACAATCCAGTTCAGTATATTTGTGGCAGATATCATAATGTGGTATAATAACAAGGTGAACTTGTACACTAATGAAACCCCAGAAGTTGTGATGGTCACACACGTAGGAGCCAGTGCACAAAGAAATAAAGAAACAATGGGAGGATATATGTACGCTTCCCAAACATGATACAAAATCTAGAAGATTTAGGATTTTTGCTTGGAAATGTTTACATAGATATTTTTATACCCCAAGTAGACTCCAGAGAATTTTTCCTTGGTAGAGAACAAATGTTGGAGGTGTGACAGGGAAGAAAGAGGTAACTGGGAACATATTTTCTAGTAGTGCAGTGAGTTGGTGGACTTCAAGGATTCCCTGTGGGATGCAATGTCGGAGATGCTGGGCAGGTAGATTGATGTAATGAGGGAGATGATTTTTCTGAGCTGCAATACAGAATTGGAATTGCATAGAAATGGTAAGGCTGTCTCTAACTATGGTGGCTGCCAAAAATGAAATTACTAGGAAATGGAATTCAGAATCTAAACCAACTATATTAGAAGTAGTGAATATAGTAACAGAGATAAAACAACTGGAACTGAGATTTTCAGAAAAAGGTAGGAGCAAACTACACAGGAAAAAATGTGAATTGTGGGAACAATACATACAGGAGAGGAATGAGGTTAAGAGAGGGCAGGACTTAAAATGAGCTATGTAATGTTTGACAGAAAATTATTGGCTAGATTATAAGTGATGTATAATGTTTGCAACTGGGAGTGTGCCAGTATGGTTTGTGATGTAAAATACTTGTAACTAGGATTGTGTAGGTGTTTTTTTTTTCATTTCTGTAAATGTATGATTGCTTATGTTGTAAGTGATAGTTTAATAAAGATGTTTCTTCTTTAAAAAAAAGGGCAGGAATTGAATAATTTATGTAACATTGCTTAGGTTATATGATATATAGCAATAAATGTGAAGCATAATGTTTGTTCATTTTAACTTGTTAATACAGTTGGATTACTTTTATATAAATGTAAATGTAAATGTGCTTGCCACAAGTAATAATTCAATAAAGGCGTTTAAACAAAGAAAAAAAAAGAAACTTGTTGTAGGTTGGAAGGTGAGCAGCCAAGTGGCAGTTAGGATTTAAGTTAAAAAATGCAAGATTATGCAGGCTGCTGGGGGTAGTAAGAAAAATATGCTGGGTGAGTGGATCCTTGGTAGGATAAAGAATAAAGAGTGCTGAAGAGTCAGAACCACCCCCTGAGCAGAATTATACTATGCAATGCAAGTCAGAACCACCCCTGAGCAGAATCATGCTATGCAATATAAGTCAGAACCACCCCTGAGCAGAATCATGCTATGCAATGTAAGACAGAACCACCCCTGAGCAGAATCATGCTATGCGATGTAAATGTTAGTGGTTGTGGCTATGGGGAGTTCATGGTGTATAACATGGGAGTGGACTTTGATGGTGCTGACCTCTTGCTCCCGCTGTACAATGCATTCGTAAGTCTGCAAATGGAGTATGCTCTGGATTTCTGCTGGCTATGCACATGAAGGCAATTTAGGTTGTAGAAATAGATACTAAAGGGGTGACGGGAAAAGAGGTGCTGGAAAATGAGATGGGACATAACCTTTCTGTAACTGATGTCCATTTGAACTGCTCTGGTCATATGGAGGAGGGAGTTATGCAACTGCAAGATCAGAACCCAATTGGACTACCAAGCATTGGTATCAGCCTTAATCATCATATATGCCTGGCAGACAGGGTCCATGGAGTTATTAGAAAACCAATGCTGCATGGTATGTATTACATACTGGGCTCATGCAATGACACTCAAAACTTTCTTTCCTGGTATCAGTTCCACAAATTCAGAGCCTTATCCCAGGGGTGGCCTTCACTGGAGAGAGAATATCAGAGCTTGTGTGGAGCATTGGACTGTGATGACAGGGAGGCTGATGAGAGTGTCTTGCATGCCAACATGAGATTGGCATACTTCTGGGATGATTACTGTGGCCTTTATAAGTCAGTTGCCAGTGGAGGAAAGGAGGTGCATAGGTGGGAAGAACTGGATATGGTTAAATACCTTTTTGCAATTGGCTGTTATCTGCTTGGTCTTGAATGGAGGGTGTATATGACCTTACCAAGGACCGGGTCGTGGGCAGAATGGTGAAGGGGTGAGGATGAGTCAGGGGCAGGAACCTTTGGCTGCCCATTAGGAGGAGGCTACTGTACATGCTGGTAAAGGACCTAAGTCCACAGCTGTCACTTACCATGACTATGCATAATTAGCTTGTTCTAGGTAGTGTATTGTGAGGCATTCAGAATTGGGGAGAATGTAAGTAAGGGTTCTCATTTCTCATCTCAAGAAAAAAATAAATAAATAAAAATAAAAATTAAGGTACAAATTGCTCCAGGTTGGGCTGCAATACAATGGTAGTCCTTTTTTCCTCAATGGAAGTCCCCAGCACATTCTTCTGATTAGAAATTCACATATCAGTTTGGCAGCAATGAGACCTTCAGCTCACACAGGAGGCTTGCAGATGGGATTGAACCCAATAAGATGGAAGATGCATTGGCATGGTCAGTGATGAATGTCTTTGGGAATGTCTTGGGAGAAGCCACTTCTCATGGTTTATTAATTGGTTCAAGAGCACTGTTATGGTGCATTTAGATGACAGCAATCTGGGTATAGTTAATAAAAGGAGGCTAAAACTTACTGATTGTGAGGCATCTTCAAAAGGTGAGGGGTGCCTGTGATGGCTCATGGGTGATTTGGTCCAAAATCCTATGCCACCTAGTTTGGTAATAGGTAAACAGTTCCAGGATCATGGAGAGGGCCAGGAAATACATTAACAAGATGATAGTCTGTGTAACCCCTAAACTAGGCCTCATAATCCTTAGGCATAAAGACCCTGAAGACACAGTTCTAGAATGGTACTGGCTTGATGGGTTCACTTATCTGGTTTAGGTTTGAATTTGTTTAACCTTTGGATTGTACTGTTGCTGCAATACCTCTTCTGGAAAGACTACAGGGACCAACTGGATAAAAAAAAAACTCTATTAATGAGGGGCAGGCAGCTGTGACCGGCTGGTGACCTGGAGGGCCATGGGTATCCTCCTGTTTCTTCCCTTTCATTTCCTTTGCTTATGCAGCACATGTTTGGGTGAGCAGAAGCATCAATGCCATGAGAGCTTACAGTTTATGGGTCAAGCTGAGCAGGAACAGTCTGCTCTGGCATGTTTCTATTAGGCCAGGGTGATCATGAATTATGACACCTGAATGTGTGATACCAAGGGCCATTGGCCCCTGGGTTTCAGTTAGGTTTGGGCCATTAATACAGTTTATGGGGGGATTTGGATAGAGTTACAATAGATGCAAGTAGTACCCCCAAATATTAATTGTGCAAACTGTGCTATTGGACTGTTTTTGGCTAAGAATCTTGTTCATGTGCTTGTAATCCTTGCAGAGTGTATGTCTTTGAGGTTGTTGAAAAAACTTGGTTGGGGTATACAAAATGGCCTGGATTTATCTGTGCAAGGGAGGACAGTGGTTGGAAAATAACTACGCGCTCATTCTTTTTTAAAGTTATGTATGCTACAGACATCGCTGAAGAAAGATTGACTAATGTGCTTCATGCGTCAGACAAGCAAATATGTAAACATTTAGCATAGTTTATATATATATATATATATATATATATATATATATATATATGTGTGTATGTGTGTGTGTGTGTGTGTGTGTGTGTATAGACACACACACACGTATATATTACTTTTTATCTATTTCTATAGATGTTAAAACTTTACACAAGATAAACATGGAGGTTATAAAAGTCTTACTAAAGTAGTGAGGACTGGAATAAGAATAAATATTTACTGTAATGTGTACATTATATATTTCCTGAATCAATTCCTTGATCAATTTTGCAATATTCTTCAGTCTGCTGCCAGTAAGTATAAGTAGTTTTTCTAGTGAAAAAGCATAAAAGGAGAAGAGATCCACTTTGTATCACTATTTGAAGGTTTGGCGTGTTCAGACGTTGTGTATTTTTAGGAAAATAGAGCATGAAGAAAACTGAGTTGATTAGACTAATTGTCTGATAATAATTACATTTCATACCTCATGTACTGAATGAAAACAAATAAGAATGTTTTGACAGCCAGATTTAACTGCAACTAGGAAATCCACATGAAGCAGTATACATTCTTAAGAAAATGTGCTTAAGAATGTGTAGGAACTCAAAATTACTTAAAATACCTGATAAATACTTAGCAAGTTGAGTTTCCTGAGACCCCAATTTCCTAATTGTTTGTAAAATTTTCTAACTGGTGGCATATCAGTGTAAAGACATTAACAAGCATACAAGTAGCACAATGCACGCATGGAAAGTATGCATTCATAGTGAGGTAGGACTTTCAGTTGTGTGTGTGTTTTTTTCTAGTTCTTTGTCACATTTACAGCTATGCACTATGACTCTTTATGTTAAAGCTTGGTGAGAATCCAACTTACTGAAATCAATTCAATGGAAACTCCAATCAATGAAAAAATAAAACTCCCTGTTGAAATGTCTTCACTCAAAATGCAGAATGCTGAAAAGCTGAAAAAAAAGACTGAAAATCTGGAGAAGAACGAAAATTAAAACTTTTTTGGGGGCAAACCCCACACCACCCCCAGAACACACACACACACACACACACACACACACACACACACACATATATATATATATATATATATATATATACCAACTCTGAGATTGCCATACCACAGAGAAAAGGTAATATTACAAGAAATGGCATCTCAGATTTGCTAAATACAAATCCGATCTTTTGGCCATTCAGTCTCCCCATTTTGGGACTTGATCTAGTGGGTCCCAACATTTCAAATAGCTACAAAAATAAAGCTGTTTCTTGTAGGGTGCACGCCTGCCTGCATCCCTATGTGGGGGCCGATCCTTGAGACTGACAAACTTTAATTTTCAAACTTCACAGTCATGTGCATGAAGAAAGGGAAAAATCCCTAAAACAAATTAATGCTGAGGGGACACATTTTGAAACTGCACTACCAATGCTTTCCTATAAAAAAAAACTGTGACTGAGTTATTCAACATCATGGAGTTGAAATCATTGCATTAAGTCCCTATCTGCTATAAACTTGACAAGGAGCTGAAAAGCCTGTTTGTAAATACAGTTGCATGATGCTTATGTTTTTTATTTTTAGTAGGTTTGTCAATGATCTATAGTGTTTTTATGTTATTCTGTTGTATCTTTATCATATTTAGAAAGCAGCAATTAAATTTTAATTTTTGTATATTATGAGCTGTGAATTGCTGCACCTGGTGTAGCATTACTTCTCACAGTGCTTGGTTCTCCAGTTGGCTATTAACAGCGCTGCCTTGTATGTTGAGTGAACACTTCTCTGTGTTTGTTAAGGGCTTTTAGATTATCAGTCAGCATACCTTATGTGTGTGTGTGTGTGTGTGTGTGTGTGTGTGTGCGTGTGCGTGTGCGTGCGTGTGTGTGTGTGTGTGTGGGCATCCACAGACAGGTAGTTGCCCTGTTTGGGATCTGTTTTGCGTCTCTCTCATCACCCTCAGCTGGATTAAGAGGGTTATTGGAGAATGAATGAATGAATGAGTGAATGAATGAGTGGTGATGGAATGTGAATAATGCTCATTGCCTATACATTATATAAATACAACAGTGAAACTAACTTTTTTCATGTTGTCAGTATAGGAGATGCTTTTCATCTGACTGCAAATCTGAATGTATCTCATTCTTTACTATAGCAATAACCCATGCCTGGGTGTGGGTAATGCTGGATTTACCCACGGTTGGCGTGGTTTGGTCCCGAGGGTGAAGCCCGAGGGACCAAACAAAGACAACCGTGGGTAAATCCAGCATTACCCACACCCAGAAGTGGGTTATTGCTATTATACAATGACATTAATTAAGAAAAGAAATAATTACTTTTCTTAAATAATGGCATTGTATAATGCCTCTTTGCTGCCCTTCCGCAGCTGTCTGGTATTCCGCGGCAGTTCTGATGTACTGCGCATGCCTACGCAGTACATCAGAGCTGTGGGCAAAAGCAACGGAGAACGCAAGATCTCCGTTGCTTTTTACTGTCTCGCTATGTTAAATGGGTTTAACATGGCGAGACAGCTTTAAAATAAGCAACGGAGATCTCCGTTGCTTATTTTAAAGCTGTCTCGCTATGTTAAACTCATTTAACATAGTGAGACAGGTTTAAAAAAAAAGCAACGGAGATTGCAAGATCTCCGTTGCTTTTTACACACTGTGTCGCTATGTTAAAGGAGTTTAACATAGCGAGACAGCTTTAAAAAAAGCAACGGAGATCTGCATTGCTTTTTTTAAACCTGTGTCGCTATGTTAAACTCTTTTAACATAGCAAGACAGTGTTTTATACTAACGGAAAAAGTCCGGGCGACCGGACCTTTTCCCGTTAGTATATTGAGGGATTTACAACGGGCACGCTGGTTGGGCTGGCCAATCAGCATGCACGTTTTAGAGGAGGAATTGTATAATGATAGATTTTTACTATCTCGCATGCATTTATTTTGTTTTCTATGGTCTAATTGGTATTTTTTTCTATGATGATCCATTGCTTAGATGTTGTTAATCAGAATATCATCTTCTGAAGTGCTTCTGCAGTCTTTTATGTTCTTGAGTGTGTGATGATGTGTTTGAGACTGCTGTAGTACATGGAGCATATTTCACATACCCTGCTGGTCAACCAGATTGCTTCAGTTTTACTTTCTAATTTATTATCTATCTCTATCTATCTATCTATCTATCTATCTATCTATCTATCTATCTATCTATCTATCTAATACCATGTTAATTAAATTTTCTACTTTTTTGCTGAGTTACTAAAAGGTATCTGTACTCAAAAGACCACTTGTTTTGAAGAATTTCATGTTAATATGTTTTACACTCATACCACCAGTTTACCTTGTTTCATTTTTAAACTTACTCATATTGACTTTTTATAAAATAGAGCAAAATGACTTAATTATTTCATTCTCTGATTAAAAAAAACATAGTCTAGAAGAAAGAGTAATTTGCAAGTAGTTTTGAAATGAATAAGAGAACATTTCCTATTCAACTCTCTTTTATTTTGATTTTAAACTTGGAGAGTACTGTTGTCAAACTGGAACATTTAATTTACATTCTTAGAATGGAAACGACATCATCTGACAAACATAAGTGTCATTATTTTTACAGTTGTTCCAGCATTATGATTATATGTTTACTTCATTTATTAGAGATGCCTTTCATCAACCACCTTATCATGAAATGTGGTTGGCTTGGCAAGTCTTTGTATGTTCTTTTTTTGTGCTTTTATCATTTATAACTGATATTTCTACTTTTCACACTTTTAATAAACTTTATATTGTAAGCTACAAATTCATGTTTATTATTATTTCTGTTTTGCAGTCATAACCAATTTTTAACTTTTGATAAGCAGTAGCAATTATTTCAGGGATGCTAGACACATGGCAAAGATATCAGTTGTTGGTAAGTAGAAAACCTGGAATTGTTTTGCTCATTAACGTATGCACAGGGCCTAATCAATGGAATTCTTGAACAACAAAAATGATTTTCTTTCAGAACCACAGCTACTAGGTTAAGCAAAGCCTTCAGCCTGGCTATCCTCCTTGGTCACATACACATAAACAAATATATATTTTTTAATTACAGTGGTCTGATGGCTGCATTATCTATCAAAATCTCTTTTGTAAGGTACAAAAGATGGACAGTATTATCTATGGATATAAAATTGTCACTGTTTTCACTGTGGAAGATTTTTGCTGCTGAAACTAAAGAAAATTGAAAGATCAAACTGAAACAAAAAATGAGGTGTGATTTTCTTGCTGAGTCTAATTATGGTGGCTGCCAAGAAAGGAATTACTAGAAAATGGAAATCAAAGTCTAAATCAACTGCACTAGAAGTAGGATATCTAGAAAAGGGTAGGAGCAAATTACATAATAAAACATAGGAATTGTGGGAACAATCCATACAGGGGAGGAATGAGGTTTAAAAGAAGACAAGCTTTGAATGAGCTATGTAATGCTGGACTGACAATGACTGGGTAGACTATAAGTGATGTATAATGTTTGCAACTAAAATTATGTCAATATGGTTTGTTTTCATTTATATAAATGTATGGTTGCTTATATCATAATTGATAATTTAATAAAGATGTTTCCTGTTTAAAAAAAGAAATGGACTCGTGCATGTACACAGTCACACTAGCAGGTTAATGCTGAGAATTGTAATTGCTGTGTGTTGTTTTCTTTGTACTATGGGACTATGCATGACTGCATGTATATCCACACACACACACACACACACACACACACACACACACACACACACACACACACACACACACACACACACACACACACACAACACATAGAAAGTGCTATACAACATAAATGTGTCTGCTTTGCTTATGGCCCTCATTGTAACTTCTTTATTGATAACATATTTTTCATATCTAGCTGTGTGTGTGGGCACGTATATATTTGGGATGTTCAGGAGGTTTGGGTTTGCATGGAATACCGATAGTATTAGTAGTTATGTTGCAGGTAAAATATAGTTACCTCTGTCAGCTTACTTGTTTGTGTCTTTCGGCTTTTCCCAGTTAGGGGTCGCCACAGCGGAACTCCGGTCCGCTAATGATTGGTAGTGGATTTTTACGTACCGGGTTACCAGCCCTGACACACAACCTTCAATGAAGGCATGCCCCATTCACGTATGCCTCTACACAGAAGACGCTCTAGCTGAGAATCGAACTGGACAACGTCTTGCTATGAGGCGACAACGCTACCGCAGCACCACCACTAGACCTGAGTAATTACACCATAATGAGCTGATAGATAACAGCCCTGCTACATAATGTGATGTCTGAGAATAAATCTGAAGCTATTTCATTATAAGAGATCTGAGAGCTACACTTAAGCATTAAATAAAAAAAAACAAAAAAACAAAACAAAACTGCAATGCAGTTAAATTGAGAAGATGTCACTGAATCTACAGTCTATCTTTTTCAGAGGCATGAAAAGGTGTGAAAACATCTGATATTTCTGTATAATATATATACCAAGTATATGAAGCTTGTAACTGCCTTCTGCTGGAAAATACAGTAATTAGAAATAAAGAGAAGTTTCAAAAGAAGTTAGCCCAGTAATACCAGTAGTGTTTTTCTATTGTACTATAGCAGCGCTACAGCGTGAACTAGTGATTCAAAGATAATCAAGAATTGCACAGAGCAAAAAATTGTTAGTAACACATTTTCCTGTCTCTGAATCAAACACTTAACATTCCAGCTGTGTTAAGTTTTCTCCCTCCCAGCACATGCATCTCTGTTTTACAGGCACCTATTGAAACACACCACACACAAATGCACGCGCGCGCATACACACACTTTGTATCTCTCACACACGCACATTTAGACACACAAGCACAGCCATACAGTCACACCTACACACACTCGCACACACATTTGGACACACACACACACACGCACACACACACACACACACACACACACACACACACACACACACACACACACACACACACACACACACACACACACACACACACACACACACTTTGTCTCTCACAAAAGCATATTTAGACACACATACGCAGCCATACAGTCACACATACACACACACACACACACACACACACACACACACACACACACACACACACACACACACATTTGAAAAGCTTGCAAGGGATCATCTGCATTCTTATTTATTAATAGATAAGATGGTGTTTATTACTAAATGGTGACAAGTTACTAGCTTCCACCTCCAACTTGATAGACCGTTCTACTACACACTACAATTTCTGATTCTAACTATTTGGCTTATTAACAAGAGTAGAACAGTAACTAGGAGTCTTTCAGTCAGGTAAA
The DNA here is from genome assembly GCF_019279795.1 of Protopterus annectens. Taxonomy (NCBI): domain Eukaryota; kingdom Metazoa; phylum Chordata; order Ceratodontiformes; family Protopteridae; genus Protopterus; species Protopterus annectens. The sequence continues at coordinate 216,424,209 of NC_056746.1, read as the reverse complement.
CTGGGGTGGTGACAATTTACCTACATTTGGCCAGAAGAGAAGGTCAAAATTTTGAACAGTATGAACAGCCTGCCCTGGGATTTAATGCTTCTATATGTGTGTGTGTGTGTGTGTGTGTGTGTGTGTGTGTGTGTGTGTGTGTGTGTGTGTGTGTGTGTGTGTGTGTGTGTGTGTGTGTGTGTGTGTGTGTGTGTAAAAGAGTTTATTCAAGTATAGTAACTATGGACAAGTGAGCACGGGAAAATACTAAAACTCATAGAAAGTGGTGAGTAAAGGGAATTTGGAGTTAGTCCAAAGTCTCTATTATTAAGGTACTCACTGTGAAGCCTATTTTTGGATAGGATGGTAAAGTTGCACACCTAGGGCAACAGTGCATATCTCCTGTCTTTCCTTGATACCAAGCTGCAGCAAATGAGCTGCTTCTTTGATAATTCATACCTGGATCTTTCTCTATACGTCAATCTGTTTAATGCCAGTAGTGTGAATTAACAGTCAGTACTCTTGGTGACCATCAGATTTTAGATATAGATAATTATTTGAGGGCAAATAAACAGATCCAAGGACCTTAGACCCTTGTCCACCAAACACTTGACACAGAGTATTGCTGTCTCAGCACTGTGTTAGCACTGCTAATTCTCCTGAGTTTATCATATTATTATGTGCTTGTTTGAGAAATTTACTTGCAGCACTGTAAAAAATCCATTCTGCAGACCTAATATCATGCTAGTTATTTATCAGATAAAGGCATTTTCCATTTATATTCTAGTATACCCACCTGATACACTATTTATCATGTATAGGGATCAGCGATTAGTCTCTACAGTAGTAAGGGATATATATTTTCTGCTGTTTAATCATTGCCTGGGACACTGCTTCCTAAGAAGCTCTTCATCTTCTTACAGTAACTTGGAATTTATTTTTTACTCTGTAGACAAAATAGGCAGCAGTAAAGCAGCTTTAGGTACTGAAAGAAGAAATACCTGATGCTCATGCATAACATGGAAAGGAAGATGCCACAATCAACCTCTGTTACCTGGAAGGAAACAATCACAGATAATGTCTATCTCTAAATAATAGAATTAGCCTGAGCTTAACAACTTGGGTTTGAATTTCACAACTGCAGCCTTGTAGCAGAGTCCTTCACAACAGATGTAAAAATGTCTCTTTACAACAAACACTGCAGCTAGGTATTATTTCTTATTATGCCACACATTTGCTTGTTTAGTTGTTTTTAAGCATATGTGTGGATGAACCAACAAAAACAAAGCACCAGTCCTTAGAGGCAAAAATAAATAAACCAACGGTTAGAATGAACAGCCGTTTATTCACATACACATATAAATGGCTGTTCATTCCAACCGTTGGTTTATTTAGTTTTGCCTCTAAGGACTGCTGCTTTGTTTTTGTTGGTTCTGAGTTTTGGTCCGCACCTTGCCTTCTTCATCGTTGTCTTTATATGTGTGGATGAAATACTCTCTTCCATTTTTTGTGTTTGTGCCTTGACAATTGTTGCCAGCAATGGACTATATATATATATATATATATATATATATAAAATGTGTATATATACACACACACATATGTGTGTGTGTGTGTGTGTGTGTGTGTGTGTGCGTGCACATGTGTATTTCTTTAGATTTTATAATAACAATAGGCACTGATAAACATATAATAACATGTATCTGTGTCCTAAAATGTGAATATTTTTTTTTTTGTTTGGTGCCATCCTATCTATATATAGAAATGTATGAATAATAAAATAAGGTCAAATAAAAAGCAAGAAACATAACTGGCTAATAAAAATATATTACTGACAACATGGGACTGAGTCTAGAAATCAACAATAATATTAAAATAACTCAAAGCGTAACTGAACTATAAACTAAAATATCTGACTATAACATCGGCTGTACTACTAAACTAATACAAAAAAGTTACCCCTCACTTTTAAAAACTGATTTAATGTTACCTCAGAATTAGACTAGAAAAACACCCATAACACAAGTGCAGTCATGAAAACCTACAGCAACTATTTAAACTTAAAGCCATACTCAATAAGTAACTCTAGGCATTACCTTATTCCACTAAAACAAATGAAAAGCAGTAATAAATAATGGAAAAAGCTGATAAGCGCACTGTGGAAGGGCCTGGCTTGTGTACTAAATATGAAATACATTGTGCTGTAGAAGAGATGAATAAGTTCCATTAACCTACAAGAGATGTACTTCGTTGTACACTATATATCAATATGTGCCATCTATACTATATTTATATGGATCTAGGACTGTTCAATGAAAGTTCAACAGTCTGAATCCGCTATCAACGAACACACTTTAGCGAAAGCGCTTTCATTGAAAAAGTGCTTTCGCTAAAGTGTGTTAAACAAACAAAAAACCCCCCATTAAATTAACATTTTTGCAGGGGAGTCAAGCCCCCCTGCACCCCCCACTTTAATAATCTCATTCTGAGATCGCACTACAGTGGGGAAAGGGGAATTTTCCCTTATCTGCACCATAGTACGACCTCCACAACAGGCATACTTATGCAAAAGTGCTTCTTCAGTGAAAAGCACTTTCGCGTAAATATGCCTGGCCATTAGTGATTTGGTGAAAATTTAATTTGGGGATCAGTACGGAATATGTATATATATATATATATATATATATATATATATATATGTATATATATGTATGGGTCTACTTTAAAACACCGACACGCAAAACACCGACGATAATAACACCGAGACTGGAAGATTGACAACTGAGATGACTGACAGTTTAAAAGCCCGAGGCTGAGAACACCGACATGTTAAGGTAAGTGTGGGATAGTGGTAGACTTTAGGGTTAGGGGCGGGTTAAGTGAGTTACGGTTACAGCGCGGGTTAGGTGAGTGTGCGATAGTGACGGACCTTAGGGTTAGGGTTTGGGTTAAGGTTAGTGCATAGATAGTTGTGTATGTAAGGTTTAGTGTAGGTTTGTAAGGTTTTTGTTGTGCTTGTGTTGTGTGTGTGTTTTTCGGAAAAGGTATTTGTTTTGTTTTGTTGATTGTTGGGATTGTGAATTGTCGGGCATGTGAAGTTTCGTGCTTTTAAACTGTCGGTTATCTCAATTGTCGATCTTCTGGTCTCAGTGTTCTCGTTGTCGGTGTTTTGCGTGTCAGTGTTTTAAAGTAGACCCATATATATATATATATATATATATATATATATATATATATATATATATGTACATCTATATCTGTATCTGATTATGGTTCATTTTTATCTAAAGTATATTTCATTTGGAAAAAAAAAAAACAAAACAGTGGCACGTGTTCTAAAACACAATTCATCAACACACATTTTACTGAAAATGTCATATATGCTAACAATATTTCCAGAAGCTTTTTTTGTAGGAAGGCTGGCCCCCCTACACCCCAGCCCCCACATCCGTTTATCTTAAGCATGCTAACTGTACAGTCTCACAGCCATGATAAAAAGAGAATACTCTTTCCATGCTGAATCACTGTTGGCCAACATAAACTAACTTCGAGACGTCAAGGTACAACACAGCAGTGGGCATTAGCAAGGAACTAATAATGATGTACAGTAATTTGCATTGCAGTTCCTACGCTCCAAAACCACACCAACATTTATTTTTCTACAGACTTACAAAGTTTTCAGTCAAATGCAATTCAGTCATTTGTGGTTCAGATCAACTGAGTTTTTGATTAAAGATGCTCTGGACCTGTAATCAAGGAGCCTGAATCCTCACCACTGACACTGGAGAGGGACGTTTACTTGGAACAAAAATGGATACATTTAGTATTTCCAGATGCAGCTGTCTGCATCAAGCACAATTTCCCTTAAGAGCACACAGGGAACACACTCATTGCAGGGTCTGTCTGTTTCCCTCCAGGTCCCCTATAAGACTCTCCAGTGGCACAGCTATAGAGTTAAGACCTCAGCCGAGTGTCCAAGCCAAGTTATCCAGCACCCTCTCTGTGAAGCCACTGCTTCATGCCCCTGCTCCAAGCAGCTGACACACACACTTTTTTGAGATTTGATTTTCACAGACACACATACACACACACACACACACACACACACACACACACACACACACACACACACACACACACACACACACACACACACACACACACTCCAGGGAAAGGCTGGCACAGACTTACTAGCTATGCTCCCTTCTGGCCAGACTATAAGGTAGTTACACCACCACTAGACACTTTAAAGCCAGCTACTCTAAGGCTCTTGCAAGGGTACCCAATTATACTGAGTGAAATTAATATTAATACAAAGTTTGACCAACAGCAAGGCTTTCAAAAAAAACAGAAAGAGCTTTCAAAAAATATATAGAAGTACTCTCAGAGATTAAAATTGGTGGTGCTGCGGTGCGTTGTCACCTCACAGTAAGACGTTGTCCTGTTTGATTCTCAGCTAGAGCGTCTTCTGTGTGGAGACATGCGTCAATGGGTGTGCCTTTGTTGAAGGTTGTGCATCAGGGCTGGCAACTTGGCACATAAAAATCCACTGCCAATCATTAGTGGACCGGAGTTCTGCTGTGGCGACCCCTAACCGGGAAAAGCCGAAAGACACAACAACAACTCTCACAGATTAAAATATTCTCTAAAAGACCATGATTTTTAAATAGATTTAGGGCACCAGAACCATAGAGCAAGGGGAAGGGGCACACCCCCACTTTTGCATCCAACTTACACATATAGAAACTTCGAGACTGCACTACAGTGAGGAAAGGGTACATTTCTCAATCCCCACTATAGTGCAATCTCCGTTCAGCTGCATCAATAAATGCACTGTGTTAGCATAAGTTAACTGCTGCTTTAATATCCATTATTCCAAATACTCCTGCCAAGATGATCAGTATTTGGAATAATGGATATTAAATCAGTAGTTATCTAACTTACTCTCAGAAAAGGCAAGTAGAATAAGGTTCCCGTTCCACAAGTCTATACGAGGGCTACCTAACTGGCATGCATTGCTAGCTGTAAAGCAGGTCTTGACTTCCCTAATTTTGTAAGTTAAGTTAAGTTAACTTACAAAATTAAGTAAGACCTGCTTCACAGCTAGTAATGCATGCTGATTAGGTAACCCTCATATAGACCTGTGGAATGGGTACCATATTCTGCTTGCCTTTGCTGAGAGTAAGTTAACTGCTGCTTTAATATCCGATCCTTGGAGGAAAGTATTCATTTTGATGTAATTTTGTTTTTACTTATACTGGAAAAGTCATTGGGGAAAATGCTTTATTTTTGTGCTTGTGCATACATGGAAAATTAATTAAGGGAACCTTGGGGGAAATTATTCATTTGATGTCATTTGGTAGTGCTTGTGCATACATGGACAGACTTCTGAGAGGGTTGTTAGGGAAAATGCTTCATTTTTGGTGCTTGTGCATAACTGGACACATCTGACTGAAGGGGTCATTGGAGAAAATGTTTCATTTTATTGTTTGTGCTTACATAGACAAAGTAATGAAAGGGTTGTTGGGAAAATGTTTAATGTTTGTGCTTCTGCATACATGAACAAAGTACACAAGGGATCCATGGGGGAAATGATTCATTTTGATGTAATTTGGTGCTTAATATGCATACAAACACACTACTGAAGAAGTCATTCCTGTCTACTGATAAGTTGTACAGAAAAGAGCAACATACTTCAGAATGGCATGCTTGATTTAACAGTACTGCCACTGCTTCTTTAACTCATACCAACTCATATCAACAGAGGTTGGCTTAATTTCTAATTCTGTAAGAAATTTATATGCAATTATCCTTAATGAAACTTAGCCTGCATCACGCCGATGCACCTATAATGGTAGTAAATACCTTTAAAAAAATCTACCCTTTTTAAATCACTAAGTGCCCCTCTTGCTCTCCGCCCCCCCAGTCTTCAATAGCTTCCAGCACCTATGTAATTTAATAATAAATAAGAAAAGAACATGAAAATGCTAAATATCTATTTACAGTAAACACCAGATGTTCAATCACTGGAAATATTAAAATAACTCAGATGAACAGATTCATACAGATACAGAAAAATGGTACTTAACTAATCTCACTATATTTTCTTGACTGATCTAAAGAATTACTATTCCCTGGTCAATTATGAGAGCAAGGCAAGATGAAGTAAGTGAGTGGTCCTTCTCTGTTAAATAAAACCAGACTGCACATTACATACAACTGGTCATCTGACTTCTGGTTCCCTTGCTACACCCTTGGCTAGAAGCTGGCAGGATTTAGCACATATGTGTCAGTAATATACACACAGAGATCCTTGCTAAGATATGCTGCAGCTCCTGGAAGTCATAAAGCAATTTCAAACCTCCACCCTTCCAGAGTAGCAATTAATTCCCCCAAAGACAATGCAGAAAGCTTCCTAATACAGCGTTTTTGTCTTTGGCTACATTAAGAACTGTAAGATACAATCTTTATAGCCATAGTCAGGAAATTTAATTTCAAACTATTTTTCAAGTTAGGTGGATTGAGATTAACCTCTTCTCTTCCAGTATCCTCTGTTAAAATGAGTCAACTTTGACCCATCGAAATTACATTTAAGCAAAGTTCACTTGCCCAATTCCAGTTCTTTGAAACATCAGTTATCAGTTATCCGAAAGCACTGACTGGCAAAATCCTTTCCTTTGAAAGAAACCACTTGGCCACCATGGTGAACTTTGCCCTTTCTTCAAGGTAGTGCGATCTTGGAGTTGGAATATTTAAGTAGGGGTGGGGGAAAGAAACGATTTTGGCAGTCCAGGCTTTTGGATAACTGAAATTTTGAAGAACTAGGATCGGGTAAGTGAGCTTTGGTTAAATGTAATTTCAGTGGATCAAAATATACCCATTAAAACATATACATTTAAACAGTTACAATAATGCATGTATATTTCTTTTTCTGTCCAGTAGGGTACACTGTTGGTACATTTTTAACCCAAGCAGGTTTACAAATACATTTTTCAACACAAGCATCTGTGCAATTCAGTTTGATATACAAATGACATATAGTTCTTTACAAAATTTCAGCTAGCTGTGCTGGTGTATGTTACACATTCACTGCCCTACTTTTCATGGCATAAGTGGCAATACCTCACATTGCCACTGTTTTCTTTTTTAATCAGACATGCTTTAGATCAAAAGGAATGTAACTCTCTATCTATAGCTATATTTATTTCTGTATCTATGTCTATATTTGTATGTAGATAACTGTGTGTGTGTGTGTGTGTGTGTGTGTGTGTGTGTGTGTGTGTGTGTGTGTGTGTGTGTGTGCGTGTGCGCGTGCGTGCGTGTGTGTGTGTGTGGGCAAGCGGGTGATGGTGCATTCTATGCTCCAGTGTGTGGTAGTTTTGCATTCTTTTTTTTATTTGATGTTCTAGACTAAATGACTCAAGAGTTAAGTCTCTGTTAAATTCCATACCTGTATAGAATAGCTAATTATAAACTTTGCCAAAAGCTACATTTTGAAAGAAAAAAAGTTAAAATAATGAGAAAATGGCTCTAAAATAAATCAATCATATTGCGGTGAACTACATTTTAAAATCAGTTGAATTTTGTAATCTAGTTATAATTTTGTAAAGTTTTATTCTTTTGGATGAGCTGTTAAAACTGTGGCCTGAACTACCTGAGTCAGTGGTAGTTCTGGTGGATGCAAAAGATGCCATGGCACCTATCGAAAAGAGATGGGGAAGTTCCCCAATGCCCTGGCCAAATCTCCCCTAGTAGTGTAAATACCATCTCAGGTATCTCTTGAAAAGGGGCTACTAGTATATTGGGACTAACCCAGTTAACAAAAAATAAATAAAATAAAACAAATAAATACAAAAATCTGAGTTTCATCAAGCTCACAATTGAATTAACTTCTTGAAAGCTAAGTTTAACAAATGTTGTACAGCTGCCTCTCAGATGCACATTCTTCTTCTTTGTCTGTAGGGCTTTTGCATGTGTGTGTGTGTGTGTGTGTGTGTGTGTGTGTGTGTGTGTGTGTGTGTGTGTGTGTGTGTGTGTGAGTGCGTGCTCATCAAAAACTCAAGACGACTCCACTGAAAACTTAATAAACCAAAGTGATGAATCACTGATATTTTTTACAGGGAAACTGACCACTTGGCCACCAGGGTGAACTTTGCCCTTTTCTCCAGTAAAGTGCAATCTCAGAGTTGGAATGTTTAGTTAGGGAGGCTATGTGGTTAGTTTCCCTGTAAAAATATTGGTGATTCGTTGCTTTGGTTTATTAAGTTTTTGGTGGAGTTATCTCAATTTTTTGACGTTCGGGTAAGTGTAAATTCAATAAAACAAAGTAGACACACACACACACACACACACACACATATATATATATATATATATATATATATATATAAATATATAGGGGATACTACAGTAATAGTGACAAACAGGTCATGCTTTTGCAAAATGCGCAACAAATTCTTCGTTATGGTGTCACTTACCTCTGTAATCAGATAAAGTACTGTAAATCACAGCTGAACAGATGACTTATTTGTTTCTTCTAAAAGGTATTCCAACTGACTGTACTCTGCAATGTTCATGTTTGTAAAAGTATGACATCTTAAGTTTGTGATCTATTCATCCACAACTTCTTTTTCCTAGTTTTACACATGGGGTCAAGGTGTTGCATCAACAGTCATAATCATCTAGAGACAAAGTTCACCCTTCTAGGTGGCTAGACGTGCATGCACACTCACAACTATGGTCAGTTTAGTGTGTCCAATCCATGTACCTATTGCATGTCTTTGGAGTGATGGAGGAAATCGGAGTACCCAGAGAAAAAACACATAAATACAGGGAGGATATGGAGACTCTGAACAGAAGGCACCCTAGCCAAGAATCAAACCAGTGAACCTCTTGTTGTGAGGCAACAGTGCTATCTGATATGCCACATTGCCACCCATCTAAGGTTTGTAATGTGAGATAGAGTTGCATTGATAAAATTCTAATAGCTTCCCACCATCCCCTAAATTTCTGTCAACACCTTTTCTATGTACCTTGTCTTTATGTCTGCCCTGAAATGCAAGTCAGCGCAACATATTTTTTTAATTCTTCAATTATACATTTTACTCTTAATTATCTTATTTTGAGGATATGCTGCTGATTTTGAGAACAACAGGTGGAGGAAACATAAAGGAATTATATAAGTTGTTATCATATTACACACAGAAGATGAACAGTTGCAGAGAGTTGGAACATATGGAAGGGCACACCGATATACTTTTTGGACAGAGAACTGTATTGCGGTCAAGGCTGGCTGCATCTTTGTAATCTCATTTCAGACTCAGCTGACCATGGCTTATATTCACTGTCCATGTTATATTGACAGAGACCATGCTGGCATTTTTGGTTCTCCATTGGCAGTCACAAGATCATAAGGCTTAGGATTAATATGATTTTACAAGTGAAAGCAATAGCATCTGCCCAAACATTCAAAGTTTTAGATATGAGAAATGCATTTTTAGGACATGATTATGTCAGATTCAGTAATCAGGAACTGTTTTAAGACTTAAACAATGATAAAATGCTTATTTAGGCAGGAATTCAAGATTTTTCCTGACTATGATAAATTGAAGGTGGTCTGTGCTACTCCTGCTATTTTGCTGTTTTTCTTGCGATATAACCAGTTTGGATGTGTATCCTTTTGAAATTTAATACAGACTAAGGGTTTTAGAGTATGATTACAGAATGGTTGTAACCAAGTATACTGCATCTAAGACATGGACACAAGGCTAGCATTTTACCCATCCGAAAAGCACTAAGTGCTGCATCTGTGGATATGTATCATGTTTGGCAAATGATGCAAAGAATCCACAAATTTAATCACACAACATATGTTGGTTTGTCTGTAATACTTAATATAATGTTATATGATATTTACAGCATCAAAAAGTGACAGTAGTCAAAATGAATTATAAATGAAACAAAAATAGTACAAGTGACCAAGTGAAGAAGATAAATACATATAAAATCAAATAAATTATACATGCTTTCATATAACCAGCTTCTCTGTGGTCATTTTTATGAATGATAAATACCACATAACCAAAGATAGGCTGTTTTGGACTGGAACTGATAAGACATCTCTACTTGGGCCCCTGATTAATCATACATATTACAGCATCATAAAAAGCTGGTAGGTACCAAATTCACACCATTTTCGTATGTATTTGCCATGCCATTGAGTGCTGTTGCACCAGATTGTGCATCTTATTAGCTTTACACATGACCACGATTGGAATGAAGCAGATGGTTGTGCACAGAGCACAGTGTAGCATGCTTTTTTGAAAGATGTGCAGTGGGTTGTAACTTCAAGGACAGAGGGTGCACCATGAAACCCTATATGCCATCTTTACCTAGCATTTGCATTCACTCTGATTTCTTTCTGGATCACTGACATGCCTCTCAACCTCTTAGAGCACAAATCTGGAAAAATCCATAAACAAAAGTTGGACAAAGGCCCAAAAATAGGGACAATTTTTAAATCTTGATCTTACACACTTAGAAATTTGACAGAATAACAGGTTTTGCATTAGCATGAATTTTCTGAAGAATATGAAGTCTGAAACTCAAATGTCTATCATTATTTTCAATCTTATTTGCTTTCTGTAATGATTTACCACTAATTTGCCAGAAAACCACAAGTATATGAAGAACGGACCAAAAATATGAGGCCATTCTGGGAAAATCTGTACCACTGAGAGGTATGACCCATGGATTTTCAGTTTCAGTTCAAAAGTAAGGTAAGGTATGATTACGGATTTTCAGTTTCAGTTCAAAATAAGACCCTGCAAAGTAATCTAAATGTTGATTTCACTAATTATGCTCCTGACTAAAACAGTGATATTACTGTCACTTAAAGTAGCTTTGACAAAGTGGTATGACTATGCACAAAATGTGGTACTGCAAGTAAATATATCATTGATAACCCTTCTTTTCTCGGACACCTGTGGCATTTCTTTGTGTGGGGGAGTTGGCAATCGTGCCACTGATTTTTAACTTCAGTCTAGTGGCTTTTTAAGGGTATAAGGCTGCATGCAGACAAGCTACAACAGATATGTTTTTGCCCAACACAGATGTCATGTTTCATGACTTTCTACCCCCCTGCAGGGGTTGATGCCGCATCTCCAAAAGTGGCGAGCAGTAATGCAGCAGTGTCACCAGTGATAAACAGTAATGCAGCATGTGTAACAAAGACAAGTGGGAATGTAGCAATGCTATAGCTACATCTTTGAGAAGCAGTAATGTGGGAAGTCTGAAAGAGGCAAGCAGCAATGCTGCATTTACAACAGTGACATGTAGTAATGTTGCAGCTCCTAGAATACCAGACAGTAATGCAACACTAACAGTGACATACAATAAATCTGAGTAGTGATTCTGCTACTCCACTACTGACAAGCAGTGATGTAATGCAGTTATATCACTGACAAACAGTGATGTAACAGCATTAACAGTGAAAAGCAGTAATTATGCAGCTTTCCAGTAATAACCGCTTAGCAGCAATACAGCAGGTCTAATAGTGGCATACTGTAATGTGGCCATTGTTTTAGTTGCAAGCAGCTGCATCTCCTAGTGACCTGTAATAATGTAGTAGCTCCTGCAACAATAAGCAGTAAAGCAACAAAGCTGGCAGAGACCTGCAGTAATTCTACAGATCAGTGAAGAGAAGTAATTATGCAGTTCCAATTCTGACAAACAGAAGTGTAACAACACCAGCAGTGAAAAGTTGCAGTACTGCAACAGATTGCAGTGACAAGCAGTACTGCAGCAGATTGCAACGACAAGCAGTACTGCAGCAGATTGCAATGACAAGCAGTATTGCAACAGATTGCAACAAGCAGTACTGCAACAGATTGCAACGACAAGCAGTACTGCAGCAGATTGCAACGACAAGCAGTACTGCAGCAGATTGCAACAACAAGCAGTACTGCATCAGATTGCAACGACAAGCAGTACTGCAGCAGATTGCAATGACAAGCAGTACTGCAGCAGATTGCAATGACAAGCAGTACTGCAACAGATTGCAACGACAAGCAGTACTGCAGCAGATTGCAACGAAAAGCAGTACTGCAGCAGATTGCGACAAGCAGTACTGCAGCAGATTGCAATGACAAGCAGTACTGTAACAGATTGACTCTAGAAGTGACAGACAGAAGTGCAGCTGCTGTAACAGTGAAAATGTAATCATCTGCAACTGTAAGAGTGACAAGTCGTAATGAAGAAGTATATTACGTCTAGCTGTGCTGCATAACTGTCCCATAACATGCATAACTGCAGAATATATATATCAGCTGGGATTTCTTCAAAAGTCTGTTACTTTCTTTTACTCATGCTTACAAATTTATGAATAACTACATATGGCCTACTACTCAAACACCTGTTTCTTCTAAAGACCAAGAGTTAAATATATTACTCAGATACTTCCTTTATAGGGGCACAGGTAGGATTGTTTGACAACTTCCGGAAGGTAGCCCCTCCCCCAGAAGTATTGCCTACTTTTGAAATGAAAGGCTTAAGCAAAAACAAACAGACAAACTAATAAATAAAATACATTTATCCAAAAGGGCTTTCTGAAAAAAAAGCCATTTGTTTATGCTTGTTTGTTTCAGACATTACCATATGTCAATTCTAGAACAATCAGCAACAATTGAAAAATGCCATCATACATTTACAGTAAAATGCTGTCTGACATGCAATGACATATAAAGAACAACCAGATAAGATCAACCTAAACAAGGCTACTTACTGGATACAGAACATCCAGATGAAGAAATAAAAACTGAAAACTGATTCAGTGATCAGTAATGAAATACAACATTCAGTAAGAACAATACAATAAGATACTGAGGTGCAAGTATGAACAATATTTAAGAAAGTGATTTAGCAAAATACATAACCATAAGCCATGATAAATAGTCATTAAAATTAAATTCTGGAACATCTTGCCACAGAAAATAAATGCATTATATAAAAAAATGTACATCTGCCATAAGACTGGCTACTCTCATGCCTCTTTACACAATCAGAAATTGAGAGAATCAAACCTCAGTCAGCAGGATACAGTAAAATCATAGCTTCCTTCCTTAACCATTAAACCATAATTGGTAGTCGTTTGGCATTAATGTGATGGGACTTTGTATCACTGGTGCTACTACTCCATATTTACCTGTCTAGAAGTTGGCATAATTATACAGTTGGTAATGGAGAAGACTTATTTATCCACCACATACTGTGTCTCTGATTGAACTATTATGTATCAGCTGTGCAATAACTGCAAACGTTTGTCACTGTACCACTGGTGTTTAGTTATTCTTGATAGACTATAAATAAGCAATTCATTTCATACAAATCTTTACTTTATGCTTTTCAGACTTTTCATTTGAAATTTCATTTTTTATAAACCTCTAGCATAGAGCAGTAATCACATTAAGTTAATGTTATTGGTTAAAACTCTGGGTCACCTGACAACTTTGAGCAGATCTTTAACCTTTTAGCCAGAGACTAATTTCCAGTGTCTTAACTTCCATTTCAAATTTCCTGTTGTGAATACATATTGGAAGTGATGGCAAAGCTTTAAGCTTCACAGACACATGTAATCAGATTTTGACCAAACATCCTTATTATTGTGTTTTGTTACTTAAACCCGATGCTTCATTTTACTTTACTTTTCTTCCTCCAAGAAAGAAAAAAAAGATAAATAAAAACAAAGGAAAATGTACATGAACTATGCATAATGTACTGAGAGGATAATCACAGCCCATATTGGTCTCCTGGGGCGCACTTTCGCTAACCTGATCCTACCTCTGGTTGATCTTCTGTCAGGTCAAAGAGCTGCAGTTGCCATAACAACATGATGCAACTGCATTGCAACTGTATACTGTGGCAAATGTGCTGCAGTTCTGACCTTGCCAGCAGCATTTCAGGGACACATATTGATATTTCTGTCATCTAAAAACATTATCCTGACAATGGATCAAATAACAAAGTACAATAAAAGTACCATATGAGAAAGCTCTTTGATTTGATACATTCTAATTCTGAAATATAAGATTGCAAGGACCGTACCTCCCCAGTTAAAAAGGGCAGTGCCTAAAGACAGCAAGCTATCTGCACATTGCATATGTCTTCAGAATCAAACTAGGATACATACTTCACTGTAAAGCATGCTTAAAGACTGAAACCATTTAGGTTTTTGCTTAAATATGATGTAATAACACATGTATGATGTTGGCCGATAATAATAAAAGAGATTGAATGATCGTATGTGTGCACTTACACTGACGTCGTCGGTGTGGAGAGGTCAAGAGAGGTCACATGACCATGTGCTTTATAATAAAGGAGGAAGTGAGGGTTGTTCCCCTCTTCCGTTTTTAACCAGATTGATTGCCTTCACGTGTGTTAATTTTCCTCTGTAATGTATGTCTAACCCGACTTTCTTACCCTTAAGATGATACCACCAACACATGAAATTGGAAGCAGGGTTCACATTCCATTTTTAAATGAGCACTAAAAGCTGTCTTGTTATAAGATCCAACATCCCAAACAGATGTATTAGAAGTACTCCACACTCCAGCCCATGGGCCTTTACCTGGAAGTCATATGGTGGTTTATGCATTACAATGGCTCTAGTGGCATTCTGCAGCTGCCCTCCATCCCCGTTTTTTAGATATCCCGCTGAGATGAGCCTACAGTCATGGTGCTATAAGTGTTATCAGGATGATAAGGAAGATGACATGCTTGTGCACAGACTAACATTTCTGACTTATAAACCTTTGGGTGCAATTTTCATGAGCCTGCAGAGTTTGGGCTGTGCAGACCTATTCTCATATATATAACAGATCTATAGTTGTGCTCTTCTCAACTTAACATAATAGTAAGTTTGATTAGGTACTCTAAAATTGTTTATATTTTGTTACGGTGCAGCTTTTCTCTATAGGGCCTACCCCCCCTCCCCCCAAGAAAAACTTAATTCAATGAAATAAACCCACTTAACAAGAAATAAATTATATGCATACATGAATAATAGAAAAGGACATTATCTTCATGCAAAGAGTGTTTTAGAAAGTTCT
>NC_056746.1:216364126-216396626 GCF_019279795.1 Protopterus annectens | reverse complement strand
CCACTATGTTTTTTCTGTCCAGGTTGTTTATTTCAGTTTTCAAAGTTGCAGTTCGACTTCTTTTCCAATTCTTATATTTTCTGTCTCTTACCTTACTCAAGTATCTTGTTCTTATGGAAGTATATCATCCTGTTAAACATTTTTTTTTTGCATTCAAATAATTTCACGGTGGGAAAACTTGGCATGAAGTAACAGTAACTTATTTAGGAACACAGACAATGTCTAGTATGTTACATTCTCTGGTAGGCTTTTTTACAATGTGAAGCAATTGTTGTTCCATATGTCTTCAGTTTTACATTCCATTTTCTTATCCTTTGTTGAAGATCTTGCTCAGAGTCTGCTGATAATTCCACACCTTCTGCATACAGGAGGTTTGATGAGCTGTTTTCCCTGACTTGTTTGCTAATGTAGTCCATCTCCAGTATGAACAGCAGTGGGCTCAGAGCTGTATCCTGATGCACACCCATTCCAATTGGAACTCCTCTGTGAGACTGAATACTGTTCATACGTAAGTCATTGATTCCTTGTACATAACCTGCACTAATTCTACACAATCTGGCAACTATCTACTTGTTTCATGGGGAAAACATTATCAAAGTAAAAAATGAAAATCAAACAAGAAACAAGCTCAAGATACATTGCTTAAAGGATTACTGTACAGCTAATGGACCACACATGATAGATTGGCATTCTGTTTGGTTTACAGGTAAAGCCTGCAAAGATGACTACAAGTCTCCAACAAATGTAATGAGCTTCTTAAAATAATGTAATCCTGTCCTTTATTGCAAATACTGTCATATGCATTTCAATACCTAAGGCTTATACATTATCTAGTTATGTAAGTATTATCTGCATGGCAACAACAGAAAGGCTTTCAATGTTGGCAATTCTTTAACAGTATGCTTATTAAAGCTTACTTGCATCTTACAATCTCAGACAAGCTTACATGGTGGTCATTAAAGCATTGCTACTTAAACACAGAGCAACAGGCACTTTCTGAGTAATAATAAGCATAAATCAACAGTATAAAAATATGACAGAAACCAGAACATTCAGAAAAATCAAGGACAGAATAAACGTAGCACTTGTGTCTACCTTGAATGGGGGGATACTCTGCACATTTACACTGCATAACTGCTCCTTGCCTTGCTTGGACACATCCAGAGTCACTACATGGGGGAGTGGGGTGTAACAAGTATGTCACAATTTGAAATGTCTCTGGCTGACTGTGATGGCCCTGACACATTTGTCATACCTCTCAACCTCAGAACAAGAAATATGGACAGAGCCACACATAGAAGTGGGGCAAAGGCCCAAAAATGAGGGCAATTTTTAAATATTGCTCTTATAAACTTAGAAAGATAATAGAATAGTAGGTCTTACATTAGTATGAATTTTCTGAAAGGTACGGAATCTGAAACTCAAATGTCTGTCATTATTTTCTAACTTCAGTCTTTAATGATTTGCCACTAATTTGCCAAAAAAAACCCCACAATTTTATGAAAAATGGACCAAAAATGTGATGCAAAAATATAAAATAGCCACACAATACAGCTGGGAACCTGTCAAAGAAGGGACACTTTTTTAATATTAGTACTGCTAACTTGAGCAGCTGACAAAATAAAAGAATCTACATGCATTTCTGAAATAAAAGTAATCTATAACTCTGATTATTACAGTTATTTCTTAATTGCAAGCCCACTGTGTTTTAGGTTCATAGGTTCATAGGTTCATACTAGGCTATCTGCCCGAGGGCATTTACAAGCCTATCCCATCGTTTTGTGGCTTACGCCACCCCTTTAGTATGGGGAACTATACCCATTATTTTGCTGTGCCTCTGTCAAGCAGTGACACTGAGGTAATCCCTGGGGTATATCTGCGATCTGCCATCCATTGGTCAAGATTTCTCTTGAACAAGGCCAGCGAGGTGATCTGCCTCACATATACCGGGATTTTGTTCCACAGCATGGGGAGTCTTTGGGTGATGAATCTATCCCTCCAGCACGTCCTATTAATAGCCGTGTCGAGGTTTAAGTCTCCCACCCTTGTGGCTCTGATGGATCTAGATTTTTTGAGGTGAAGCATATTCATCAAATCTGGGTTTGACATGGCCTTGTATGTTAGGCAAAGGTCACCTCTGAGCAAGCGGTAAGCAACTGAATAGAGCTGGAGTTCTTTCAGTCGGGCAGCATAGGACAGATTTTTGAGACCCTTTATCCTTTTGGTGAGGAACTTTTGTGGCCTCTCCAGCTGCTGCAGGTGTCGGGTCAGATACATTCCGAATGGGGCATTGTACTCAATCATTGGTCTGATGAGTGATGAGTAAAGGGAGACTATGACCTCCCTTGATCTAGATGAGAATCCCTTCATGATAAGGTGGGCAATGTAGAAGGTCTTCCTAACTACTTTAGCTACATGGGTGTCGAATGACAGACTACTATCAACCTGGGTCCCCAGGTCCCTGATAACTTCTTCTGTGCTCAGTGGATTGCCACCTATTTGGTAGCTAGGGGTAACCTTGTTTTTCCCGAAGGGTATGACTATGCATTTTTTGGCATTTAACTTTAGGCCATGGCTCTGGCACCAGTTATCCGTTTCTGTGAGACCCTTCTGAAGGATATCTGTGTCAGATGTGTTTTCTACTATGGCGCCCAGTTTGCAGTCATCTGCAAACTTTGTCAGCCATAACCCTCCTGTGTTTGCTTGTACTTCAGAAAAGTAGATGCCAAACAAGAGTGGGCCCAGGACTGAGCCCTGTGGGACACCACTTGTGACAGGCTTTGAGTCTGACGTGGCGCCAGCAACTCTGACCCTGTGGGTTCTGTCACTCAGCCAGTTTGCAACCCATCTTGTGATGTATGGGTTAACATTTAAGCTGATGAGTTTTTCAATGATACCCGAGTGGGATATTGTATCGAAGGCCTTCGCCAGATCGAGGTAGGCTGTATGGACTGCCTTTCCCTCATTAATGGCTTTGGTGACTGTTTCAAAAAAATCAACCAAGTTTAAAAGGCATGATCTGCCTTTGACAAAGCCAAACTGGGTTGGATCCAAAGTCTGCAAATTCCCTATGTCTTTATTTATGAGGTCCATTATGATCCTCTCCATGGCTTTGCAGATAAGGCTTGTCAAGCTAATGGGCCGGTAATTTCCAGGGTCGGTGGAGGCACCGCCTTTGTGAAGTGGGACCACAGTTGCAGTGCGCCACTCCCTGGGTACGTATCCAGAGGTAAGACTTTGATTAAACAGCTGTCCTAGCTGTGGGTTTAATTCCTCATTGAGTTCGTGGAGCACACAGCCGGGGACACCATCAGGTCCCATGGATGCTGTGTTTTTTCTTTGGAGAGAGCAGTTCTCACTTGGGCATTGGAGATGTTTGGGGGGCTGCAATCGTTTGGTATAGATATCTCTCCTTTTGGGGGAGAGGGGGGGAGAAGTTTGAACTGAACCTGTCAGCCAGTATGTTGGCAATGTCTGTAGGATCAGTAATCTTCATATCATTTTGAACTAGTTCTGAGCATATCTGGGAGTTTCCTCCCAGGTTTCTAACATAGCTAAAGAAGGCCTTATGATTGTCTTTTGAGTCTTTAGCTAACTTTCTCTCAAGATTTGCTTTGGATGATTTTATGAGAGCTCTTAGTTTTTTACTTATAGTGATCAAGGGTGTCTTACCTTTTAAGGATTTTGCTCTATCTTGTAGTAGCTTCCTCCTTTTGTTGTAGAGTTTGTTTATGGCTGGCGTCCACCAGACTGGATGCTTGCCTTTGTTACAAAGAGTCTTTGTTTTGCTTGGGATTGCCTTATCCATGCAGTCCTGCAGGTGCTGGTAGAAGGCATTTGTAAGTGATTCAGCGGCTTGAGTACTGTTTTCCGCCGGCTCAGGGGCCTTAAAGGAGACCACACTAGTCTTTAGAAGTGTGAAGTCGGCTTTCGAGAAGTTCTTTACTGTGGTCTTTTTTATTTCAGGTGGGGGTGGGATGAGGACCTCCAGCGAGATTAGTTTGTGATCTGATCTCACCAGTGAGGGGTATACTTCCGGTGTTGAACATTGTGCTCCCATGTTCGTGATGATGAGATCAAGTATGTTATCTCCTCTTGTGGGGATGGTGACTAGTTGTTCCATGGCATTTGAGTTTATGAATTCCAGGAACTTTTGGGCTAGGGTGTTTGGGCTTGAGTAGTGTTCCCAGTCTATATTAGGGTAATTGAAGTCACCTAGTATGATGGTGTTTGGTGATACATTTATCCCTCTAGTGTTTTCAGGAAGGCCATGTGAGGTTCCTGAGTTTGTGAGGGTGGCCTGTAACATGCTACAATTTGCAGAGCAGTCTTGCCTATGGTTAATTGCACCTGGATGGTCTCCGATGCATCGTGCATTGCCACCAGTCTTGAGGTGTGGGTGTCCTTGATGAATATGGATACCCCCTCCTTTCTTGGTATTGTCCGGATTTTGGGGCGGAACGCATGATATGAGGTAAAACCTGATAGTGCTGGGGTGCTCTCAGGAGCCTTGAACCAGGTTTCTGTCACAGCACAGACATCGATGTTCTCCATACTGAGAAGGGCCTCGAGTGCGTGCATTTTGAGATTTAGACTTCTGGCATTGAGCAGCATTACCCTTAGTTTTTTCCTTTTTGTGTTCTAGGGTGGTAGGTTTAGAATTTGAGCCTTGCCTAAAAAGGCACTATGGGGTGGCAAGAGCCTTTGCCAATATCCGAATCCCAGGGTGACAGGTGCAAGCCGTCCCTTGCGAAGCAGCGTGGCTTGTCCAGCATGTCATCCCAGGCAGACAGACACTGGATCCCCTTTGAATGACACTAGTGTTTAAGCCAGTTGTTAAAGCTGATCATCTTATCTCTGTATTGTGGCATCATTCTTGGTGAAGGTAGGATACTGCTCAAGGTCAGGGTCATACCTACCTGGGCTACATAATCAGAGAGCTCCTCAATGTCTCTTTTCATGTAGTCCAAGGAGGTATGTCTCAGGTCGTTTACACCAGCGTGGACAATGACTGAGTCGTATTTGTACCTGCTGTTGAGAGACCTGAGTGCTTGCGTTATGTGGCGGATTCTAGCGCCCGATAGGCAGCTTACTGTGACCTTCTCCTTACTCAGTCTGGTGAGCGGACGCCAGTGTGTCTGACTATGGAGTCACCAATGACTAGTGTGTCTGGCATTGTGTTTGGCCTTAAGGGCTGTGACTGTTTGACACTCTGACTGTGAGGTCTATGTGTTGCAGGTGTTGTGTTCTGAGGTGGTGGTTGTTTGGGTGTCTGCTTTGGTGGCCTCTGCTGTTTTGGTAGATTTTGATCAGAGCCTCCAGTATGTCTTTGTGTGTTTATGTGTATGATTTGAGGTTGTGGTGGTACTATGTGAGACTGGGTCTATAGTGTGTGTGGTAACCTTCTCCTCCTGACTGGTCTTGCCAGTCCAATGTTGAGAGAGCTCAGCCTCCAGTTTGGCCGTATAGTTGCATCTCTCGCATGTATTTGTGTTTTGTGGGAGGAGGAGAGGGTTGTCTGTGTACATGAGGCAATTGTAACATTGCCTCAATATTCCCAGGTTCACCAGCTGAGCAGGAGAGGACACTAGCAACTGATCCCTCGACATGCTAGAAGGAATAGACAAAAAAACTTTAAAAAAGATTCCGGGGACGTGGGTGATCGAGAAATGGGGGGTTGCCTTTTTGGGGTACTATCTATGACAAGAGTGCCGTATCAATGTAATAAGTACTGTAGGAGCAAGTGCTAGGTTTAACAGATAGAGAATAGTCTACTTGGAGTCAAGTAGAGATGATCTTTGTAGTTATAGGATACGCTGATTAGATCAGTAGTATAGTTCGAGGAAGGTAGTTTTAAGGGAAAAAGTTTTCTTCCAAAATTTCCATTTTGCGGCAGGAAGAGCAACATTATGAGCCAAAATTGGGGACAGTTGAGAGGTTTGGATATGCCTAATTCTATAAAGCAATTTATTTGCATGTACTTCTCAACCTGTTAATGCAGGGAATCTGGACAAGGCCAAATATACTAGGGGAACATATAAACAGTACTATAAATTGTTTTATAAACTGAGACAATTGATAGAATAACAGGTCTTGCTTTAGCATGCATTTTTCTGAAGGTTATGAAGTCTGAAACTCAGTGTCTATCATTATTTAGCGACTTAATTCCTAAATTATTTGTCAGAAAACCCACACATTTTATGAGGAACAAACCAAAAATAAGAAGCAAAAATCTATTAATTCTGTGAAAATCTGGACAGTCTTTGAGTTTGCTGCCCTTCCCCCTCACAAAATCATGGTCGAATGGAGCCTGCCCACTGCAGCCATTCCAATGAACCATTACTTGGCTATTTCACCCCATTTACTGTAAACACTAATGTGCATACTGCTTTACTTCTACAATGAGTTGGACTTCATTTGAAAGTTTTATTTTGCATTTTACAGCACAAACACTAAGACATCTGCTAAATAAAGCAATGCAATCTCACAATGAAAACAGACTTAGCATTAAAACTTCTCTGCCCTTGAAACTCACATTCATTAAAACAGCATTGAAACCCACATTCAAAGAAAATACATTTTGCCAGTGGCACATAACGATTAACTTTGGGCTGTTTTCAAATCATAGGCCCCTTGGACATGAAACATACATGTGGTCTTTGATACACCTTCCTGATTGTATTAAATTATATTCCTTGTACAATATAGTACAGTTGTTACAGGGTGTTTGAAATTTGTTTTGAACATTTTATCAGTAAACAATGAAACAAAATGCATGCAGCAATAATAACAAAATTGCCCAATTCATAACATTTTCCCAGTAAATGAAACAAAATGCATGCACCAATAATGAAAAAACTGCCCAATTCAGAACATTTCTATCATAAAAGTCTACTCAAACTTCTACAGTCCACGAGTATCAGTAAATATGCACAATCTCTGAAGAAGTAAAAGTCATCTAAATAATTCCACATTAAAGAAATCTCTAACTAATGAAGAGGTTGCTGCGAGCAAAAAAATTTATATTTCATTGTATCATCTACAAATAAAGTGCCTGTTGCCCTTGAGGAATACATTGCCTAAGTTGTATTAAAAAAATGATAAGGTAGTAATATTACAATAAGGAATGGATGGCAAAATGATAACAGGTTCATAGTTACTAGGTATATTCACCAAAAAGGACTGCAGCATCCACCCCCTTTACAATACAGTACAGTATCAGCAATGCATCTATCTACTGTGGAAGTAGAACCCACAGCCTTCTGCATCAAAAGCAAGTACACTACCTTTTGTGCTATTAACAATGCAAACAGACCTGGCATAAGCAGCACTAAACTTTTGTTCCCCTGCAGCTCTCAGCTTCTTGTAAAATCTACTTGACACTCAGCTGCATCTCTGAATTTTGCAGCAGAACAAATCTGGAAAAATCCAAAATTTAGGGGGGGGGGGGCAAAAGACCAAAAAACAGGGACACATTTTAAACATTGCTTGTATAATGTTGGAAAGTTATTATAATAAAATGCTGTATTACCACCATACATTTCACTGCCAAGTATTGAACCCAGGACCCTGTGCAAAACAGTTACAGCAACATACCACTATACCAAATCATCTGTTTTATGAAAGAAAGGAAGACTGAAACTTAAATGGCTACCATTTAGTGAATTCAGTTCTCACCATAGCTGTCAACATCTTAGCACAAAACACCTGAACAAAGCCAATAATGGGGGAATACAGCCCCCAAACATATTCAGTGAATTCAGTTATCAACATAGCTCTCAAACTTGGCACAAAAAACCTGGACGAAGCCAATAATGGGGGAATACAGTCCAAAAAATAGGGACAAATATCCATTAAGGACACCAGAGCAAACCCACACAAACACAGGGAGGACATGCAGACTCCACACAGAAGGCACCCCAGCCAAGAATCAATCCAGACAACCTGTAGCTGTCAGGCAACAATGCTACCACTGCACTATTGGCTGTGTTAAGTAACAAAAATACAAAAATCACAGATTTTATGAGGAACAGAATGGAACAAATATGAGGCAAAAATCTGCAAATGTTTAACAAATGGTGGTGGGTAGGGAATTCAGGCTCTTGCCAGTTGGGCCCAAGGTACAGGGTTCTAGCCTTATTCTCTACCCACCGCCATGTAGCAACTGGGGCATTTTACACACACACAAAATACACACTACCTTCCGATCCTCCATAGAGGCCTGCCTGATTCTGTCCTCTGCAAGCTAGGTAGCAGCCCGATCACCTCCATAACTGTCCTCTGTAACAGCCCATAACTGCAAGCTAAGTCCTCCATAGCAGCCCAATCGCCTCCATAACAGCCTGCGTAGGCTGTTTTGGGTTTCCCCGCGAGACGTGCGTAGGCTGGAGCCTGCGGGCGATGCAGTCCGGTGTGCTTCCGGTCTGTGCGATCGTCACTGCACAGACCTCTGGGCTTGCAGGACAGAGTTCCCTTCCTTCCCTATCTGGACTGCCTAATTGAGCAGTCTGGAGTTCATGAAGTAAGCACGCATGCGTGCATGGAGTTCTGGACTGCCTAACACAGCAGTCAGGAACTCAGCATGCATGTGTGAGTTCCGAGACTCTCCTCGTGAATTTTTTTTTTTTATTTTCATTTTCTACAGTGGGGGGATGCAATTATTTTTCTTTTACAGGTGGGGGGGCTGCAGTCCTGCAGTCCTATAGCACAAGCTGCTCCTGCTGCTTATTCATTAATCAATCACCCTCTCCAGAACTTTCATGCAGTGTAACAAGAATCTGATACCTCTGTACTGCCCCTAGATGTGGATGCCCCTTTTGTTCTTGACCACTGGCACTAATATGCTTATTCTCCAGTCATCTGGGCTATGTCTTTTTCTTCATTCTGCTATGAGCACCCTCAGCAGCCATTTCTCCCCTTTCTAACCCATCATCTTAACCATATCTGCTGTGGTCTGAGCCTGCTGGTTTCCCTGACTTAATTTTCCTTAGTGCTGTTCTAATTTCATCTAGGGTGGTTCACTTTCTTCTTTCATCATAGGCTGTGTCTGGGATAGTACAGCTTCTGTGGGGTTTTCTTCTTTTAAAGGCAGCTTGAAATACTCCTTCCATCTGTCTTTGATCTCATGTGGACTGGTGAGCTGGTTGTTGCTGACATCCCTTATGAAAGGTGTCCAACTATCTTCTATATCTTTTTGCCTTTGCCTTGCAACCTGACAGAGTTTCTTTGTGCCATCTAGTCACTTTCCAGAAGCTGGTAGAGTGCCTCTGATGACCTGTTCTTTGCTATTGGAACTCCTTTCTTATCCTCTTTGTTAGCTAACTAGTATTTCTTCTTAGCCTGGTCTGTCTTTCCTGTCTACCATTTTTTCCTGCACGTCTTCTTTCTGTTGATAACTTCCTGGACTTCTGCATTCCACCATGAGCTTTCCTTATGTACCTTATTTCCAAATCTAGCTTGGTTGCATATCTGTTCTATAGTCTTCATACATGCTGTTTTGAAGCACTGACATTCTTCTTCAACTCCACCTATTTCCTCTTCTTCTTGATATGCCAGACCACTGAGTAATTCCTTGAACTGTGCTTTCTCTCCAGGTAACTTCCAGATTTTCAGCCTAGTGTCTGTTGATTTTAGAGCTTTTTCTGACCACTGCTTGTGTCTGATTGTAGCAACCAGTGGTTTATTCTGTTGGCAGACTGCTTCACTTGGGATGACTTTGCAATCAATGATTCTATCCAGTGTTCTTTACTTACTAGGAGGAAGTCTAACTGAATTACATGTTGGCCACTCATGTATGTGATCTTGTGTCTCTTTTACTGAACCATGTGCTGCCACCATCAAGTCATTTGCCAGAAAGAAGTCTATAATGGTATCTCTTCTTCATTCCTGTTGCCCCAGCCATGTGTACCCAGGCAGTCCTCATAATCTGTTCTGTCTGTCCCAATGTGTGTGTCACCCATTATGAACACTGGCTCCTGTTGTTCTGCTTTATCTAGTAGGTTCTGTAACTGCTGTCTGAATGCACTCTTTTCCTCACAATCAGAACCCTGCTGAGGGGTATACACTGATATTGTGAAAATTGCCTTATCCTTACACTGGAGTCTAATTGTCATGAGTCTTCCTGGTTAACCTCTGACCTCGCTAATCCTGCTCATTTGTATTATGTGTATATAACTATACTGTAAAATCTAGCTTCAAGGCCATTTGCCTTTTTTTACACCCAAACAAAATTGTAATTGTTTGTTTCTTTATAAATGATACCTGTTTATTTGTCAGTTATGCAAAGTTTCCTAGTAATTATTCATGTAACTATGTATTGTTGGAGCTTTTCTCCCCAGGCCTTCACAGAAAATGGGCTCCCTGAGCCCAGTGGCCCTCCTTGGTCATCAAACTGGAATAAATAAATAAATAAATAAACAAATAAATAAATAAATAATTCTGATGACATCCCTCCCTGTCTTCTGAATCCTCTCCTTCCCACACTATTTCTAGTCTGTCCTCCTCCTGAGTAGTAGACTCTGGATCCCAGTCCAAATGGCTTTGCTACCAAATATGCACACACGTACAGATATATATTTATGGGTCCCCTTCACATGGCCAACATTTCATAATGTCGAAGACCATATGGCCGAGACCATATGATCGACATTTGAAATGTCGACCATGCGGAACCGGCATCTCCATACAGTGTGGAATGGAAAGATTTCCATCTTTCGCACTGTAGTGTGATCTTGGAGTTGGTATATTTAAGTTCCATGGGGTGTGGGGGTGGTGCAGGGGGGCATAGGTTAGTAAGGTTTTTGTTGTGGGTTTTTTTTTTTTTTTTACTCCATGGTCGACATTTTGAATGTCGATCAAATGGTCTCGGCCATATGGTCTTCGACATTCTGAAATGTCGACCATGTGAAGATATATATATATATATATATATATATATATATATATATATATATATATAAAATTTACACACATATACACATACATAATGCAAGACAAAAGAAGCCATGCTAGAGTCATAATACCTTAAACATCCTGTAGTAAAGACCAATGAATATAAGCAAATGGTCCCTCTATGGCATGACAGTATTCTAACTACATGGTTCATTAACACCCAAGACTTTTTACATCTTTATGGGTATGTGAAGACCAATAAGATCAAACCCCACCAAATGTAGACATGCATGTTTCATCCTATTTTGCCCTCCATAGCACAACATAAGTGGATTGTTTGGCTCTACTTTAGAAAAGAATAGTTGTGTAAAATCTTATCATAACCATAGATGTCCTTCTCTTCCATGTTGCAGTATTCCAATCTCTTGGGTTTTCCTCTCTTGCTACCCCGAGCATCCGGCCAGTATACAAAAGCTCCTAGTCACTGCAAGGTAAATGGGATGTCTGACATTGGCTAAGGGAATATGGGCCATAAAAGTGATGTCTGCATTTATCATACTTCAGAACTGAGCTCCCCAGTCAGACCCCGGTCGCAGGGTAACTGTATTAGTTGAGTGCCATCCAAGAAGGGACAGTTTAGTGAAGAAGGGGGGAGGAGGGAGGGAGGAATACTGCAACATGGAAGAGAAGGACATCTATAGTTATGGTAAGAGTTTACACAAATATTTTATGTCCTATTCTCATGTTGCAGTATTGCAAAACCTTGGGTGAGTGCCAAAGCTCAAAGGGAAGAGGAGGGTGAAGCCTTGCAACTGTTTTTCAGGAATCCATGGAGGATTGCCCTGGCAAATCCCACCCTAGATTTGGAAATATGGTCCAATCTGTAATGTCTGGTAAAGGTGTGGACAGAGGTCCATGTAGCTGCCTCTAAAATGGAGCCAGTGTCCAGTCCCTTAAAGATGGCTCCAGATGAAGCCATAGCTCTAGTGGAATGAGCCTTAATCTTCGATCCTAAGGATTTCCCATGGTATGAGTAGCAGAAGAAAACTGCCCTGAAAATCCAGGCAGAAATGGTCTGCTTTGTTACTGCTTTCCTCCAAGCCCTGGGATGAAAGAAGACAAACAATTGGTTGACAGTAACATCTATGCTGTCTGTGAACATCAAGGGAGTGTCATTCTATGAATGAGGGAAGAAGGTGGGGAGATGAATAGCTTGGTTTAAGGATAACTCACTGACTACTTTGGGTATGAAGGAAGGAAGGAAGGATTGGTCCTAAGGCTTACTCTGTCCTTGTGGAAGGTGAGAAAAGTGGAAATAGTAATTAGGGCTTGTAGCTGATGAACTGAAAGTTCTTTAAAATGAGGAAAGCTGAAATGGAGGTCTTTGTAAAGAGGTACTTGATGATTGCTATGATTGGGTAACATCATTTCTTTAAGATATTTTCATATTTCGTGCTAGTGGTAGATGTAAATCCATGTACATACTGGACATGATTCTAGCATGTCAAAATGTCCACAGACAGACCCCTAAATGTAAAAAGTCAGAAAAAGCATTGTTTCTAGACATGGTTCCAGAGATGCCTTATATATGTTCTAGATACTAGGTAGGCAGTTAATCCTAAATTACCAGTTGCTCCAAAAGCACTGTTTGGTTAAATGATTTGCTCAAGGTCACACAGTATACAAACGAAAACCGAGGGAACAAAACCCTGTACCACATAATGTATCCCACTAACAACTCATAACCTTCATCCTCTGAGCTAGCTAGACTTGAAAAAAAAATATTTTTGCAGGGGGGAAGCACTCTGCACAAACCACAAAAACTGCAATCCCTGCTAATTATATATACCAACTTTGAGATTACCCAACAGTAGGAAAAGGGCAAATTCCTACTCTTCACAGTATCACAATCTCACAGACAGAAAATCTGGCATTAAGAGAATTCAGTGTTTTAAGCCAGTGAAAGAATGTTAGACATTTTGAATGTTCTACAAAATGAAATACAACTGTATAACTACCTATATGTATATATATATATATATATATATATATATATATACACACACACACACACACACATTATATATATATATATATATATATATATATATATATATATATATATATATATATATATATATATATATATATCTCCATAGAGGGAGAGTGTGCGACAGACAGAGAGTGTGCTAGGCATATCACATGAAGATCATGTGTTATGTATGTGATAGGGTGCTCCATGCAATATCATATAACATGTATTGAAAGGACAGTTCAGTTGTCCAATTATTCCTCTCAACAGCCTGCAGTTTGTCTAGTATTTGTTCAGGCATGGCTGCACCAAAACACCCTATCCTAGTCTCCTGCTCTAAAATATACTCCTCACAGACCTTTCTTATGTTTCTCCTAGCATCTTCCATTCAGGTACTGTTACATTCTGAATGAAATTTTTGGGGAAAAGTGCTCTGCATGGAGCTGCATTCTGTGGAATCCCATGGCCATGCAGTGGCATACCTACTACCCTTGGAGCTGCATCTGATTTTGATTAAGAAGTCAGGGGCAAGATTTGCATGCACTTCAAGATGGACAGCTTAAGGACATGGTACTCCTTCCAAAGGCTATCATTATGCATGATCCAGTGGTACTACTCCTGTAGCCTCATCATTGTTCATGACCTAGTGGTACTCCTTCCACAAGGTCATCATTATTCATAATCCAGAGGTACTCCTCTCATAGGCTCATCATTATTCATGATCCACTGGTACTCCTCTGACAGGCTTGTCATTATTCATGATCCAGTGGTACTCCTCCAACAGACTAATTATTATTCATGATCCAGTGGTACTCCTCCAACAGGCTAATCATTATTCATGATCCAGTGGTACTACTCCAACAGGCTAATCATTATTTATGATCCAGTGATACTCCTGTCACAAGCTCATCAGTATTAATCTACTCATAGGATCATAGGAGGTTACTAGGCTAATGACCCTGGGGCCCTTACAAGCCTAGCCAAGAGTTTATCACCAGAAAAGAAACCTCAGTCAGCACCTGTCATCCCTGCCAATAAGGGACACAGGTGGAACCCCTGGGTAAAATTTGTGGTTTCCATCCACTCATCAAGGTTGCACTTGAAGAAGGTCAGCAATGTACTCTGTTTGACATGTATCGGGAGTTTATTCCAGAGATGGGACAACCTCTGGGAGACAAACCTATCTCTCCAGCAGGTTTTGTTAATGTTGCATATTAGGTTTAGGCCTTTCGATCAGGTAATGCTTGGGGAGTTACTCTTACAGATAGACCTCTAGTAGGGCAGAGTCCGAGATTGCCTTGTAGGTGAGACACAGATCACCTCTGAGCAATCTGTACGATACCGAGTAGAGTGATAGTGATTTCAACCTGTCCACATAGGACAGATGTTGGAGGCCATGGATTCTGTTTGTGAGATATTTTTCTGTGGCCTTTCCAGCTAGTGCAGGTGTTTGGAGAGGTACATACCAAATGGGGCGTTGTACTCAACTATTGGCCTAATGAGGGAGGAGTACAGAGAGG
The DNA here is from genome assembly GCF_019279795.1 of Protopterus annectens. Lineage (NCBI taxonomy): Eukaryota > Metazoa > Chordata > Ceratodontiformes > Protopteridae > Protopterus > Protopterus annectens. The sequence goes on along the minus strand of NC_056746.1, from coordinate 216,382,184 downwards.
TAATAACCTACTTTTTGTCTAGATGAAATCCCTTTACTTAAGATGAACCAAGTAAAAGGCTTTTCTGGCCACTGCCACTACATGATGGTCAAATGTGAGACTGTTGTCAACCTATGTACCCAGGTCTCTCACCACAGGTTGTGTGGGGGCCATGTTTTTGCCGAAGGCCATGACTTTGGCATCAGTCATTTGTTGCTGTGAGATCCTCTTGTAGTATGTTAACTTCATCTGGGGAGTCAATGACAGCACCCAACGTACAGTCATCTGAAAACTTGGTCAGCCACAGTGTGCCTTTTGTCTTTGCCTGGACCTCTGAGAAGTATATGCCAAACAGTAGGGGTCCCAGGACAGATCCCTGGGGATTGGGAACACCACTAGTGACAGGTTTGCTGTCGGAGGTGGAGGCATCTACTTTGACCTGTGGGTCCTATCGGTGAGCCACTTGGCCATCCACCTCATGAGATAGGAATTAAAGCCAAGTTGTGTTAGCTTTTCGATGATGCCTGATTGGGGGATTGTGTCAAAGGCTTTGGCCAAGTCAGGATAAGGTGTATTTACTGACTTTCCCTCATCCAGGGCCTTGGTGACAGTCTCTGAAAAATAAATCAGGTTCAACAGGCAAGATCTGCCCTTAACGAATCCAAATTGGGTGGGGTCAAGTGATTGGAGATTGCCTATGTCCTTGTTTATAAGGTCCATAATAATACACTCCATGACATTGTCAAGCTAATGGGGTGATAGTTTCCAGGGTCAGTAGTGGCACCGCCTTTGTGCAAGGGGATGACAATTGCAGTTGTCAACTCTGCTGGAATGGAGCCTGTATTTAGGCTGTGGTTGGATAGGGTTCTCGATGGTGAGGCTAGTTCTTGCTGGAGATGGTACAGAATACAGCCTGGGATACTATCTGGTCCCATGGAAGCTGTGTTCTTTTCTTTGAATAGGGCCTTTAAGACTTGATCTATGGAGATTAGAGGTGCAGGACAAGTAACGGGGATGTTGAATGGGCCTTTGGGGGGGGACAGGGGGTGAGGTTTGCGCTGAACCTATCTGCTAGCAGGTTGGCTAAGTCAACAGGATCAGTGTAAGTGGTACCGTTAAAAACTAATTCAGAACAAACCTGGCCTTTACCATGGACGTTCCTGATTTAACTGAAGAAGGTTTTGTGGTTACCCTTTTTTCAGAGGCTAGCTTTGATTCATAATTGGCTTTGGAGGTTTTTACTAGTGATCTAATTTGCATGTTGAGGCTAAGGAGGCAGTCTTTCTGATTGGGAATTTGTGCCTTTTTACCCTTGGAGAACAATTTCTTCCTTTTGTTGTAAAGCCTGTTGATAGAGGATGCCCACTAGGTAGGTTTGTGTTTCCTTGAGGAGAAGGTTTTAGTTCTGTTGGGTATGGCTGAGTCCATGCAGATGTACGGGTGCTTGTATACTGCACTGGCATACTGTTCAGCATAGTTGTCTTCATCCTCTGAGGGGGGTGGTGGTGTGAAGCTACTGATACCCACCCTTAGAAGGTTGTACTCAGCATTTGAGAAGTTTTTTAGCCTGGTTACTGCTGGGGGTTGGCTGGGATAGAAACTTCGAATGAGACAGAGCAATGGTCTGATCTCAACAGGGAAGAAGTTACTATGAGGGTGATGCAGCAGTCACCTATGTTGGTGAGAACCAATTTCAGAATGTTATCTCCTCTTGTGGGGGATGAGACGAGCTAGTCTAGTACATTAGAACTGATGAAGTCAAGGTATCATTGGGTGAGTGCATTAGAGCAGCAATAGTTCTCTCGGTCTACAGTGGAGTAGTTAAAGTCACCAATGATCAGGGTGTTAGGGGGTACCTTGATGGAGTCAAGTAGGTCTAGGTAGGAGGAGTGTGTGCTCTGAGTCATAGCGGGGGGTTAAAGCTGGTTTTAACTTATGGGTGTCTTGCCAATTGTCAGTTGCACTTGGAGTAGTTCTAGTGCATCATGCTGGCAGACAAGTCTGGAGGTGTTCTTGTCTTTAATGAAGATAGTGACTCCACCACACTTAGTCTTCCTGACCTCATTTTGGGGTTGGAATGTGTGGAATGAGGTATAGCCTGTTAAGGCAAGAGTGTTCTCCACAGCCTTGAACCAAGTTTCCATGACTGCACAGACATCAGCATCTTCCAGTGCAAGGAGAGCCTCCAGTGACTGCATTTTCAGGTTAAGGCTCCTAGCATTAAGCAGCATGACCTTCAGTTTGGTTTTTGACAGATTTTTTTATGTTGGAAGATTTGTCTTTTGGACATTGGCTAAAAATGGCACAATAGGGGAGGAAAGAGCCTTGGCCAGAATCCAAAATCCCAGGGGTGACTAGTGTAGGCCATATCTGGCAAAGCATCGAGGCCTGGCAACCATGTCATCCCAGGAAGACAGATACTGGATCCCCTTGGAATGACACCAGAAACTAAGCCAATTGTTGAAATCAATTATTATTTGTTGGTATTGTGGTATCATTCTTGGTGAAGGTAAGATATTGCTTAGGGCTAGTGTCATACCTGCCTGGGACACATACTCTGAGAGCTCAATCATGTCTCTCTTCATATAGTCCAAAGTGGTATGTCTCAAGTCATTCACACCAACATGGACAATGACAGAGTCATACTTGTACCTGTTCTGGAGAGACTTAAGTGCGTGCGTGATATGGTGGATTCAGGCACTTGACAGACAACTGACCGTGTTCTTCTCCTTGTCGAGCCTGATGAGGGGGACATCAGTGTGTCTCACTACTCAGTTGCCAATGACTAATATGTTTGGTTTATTGTTATGCCTTATGTGCTGTGTTGGTTTATTGTTATGCCTTATGTGCTGTGTTGGTTTATTGTTTTGCCTAATGGGCTGTGTTTGTGAGACACTGGTGTGTTGTTTGCTGTATGTGATGTGATTGGTATTGTGTGTGGAATGCTTGTCAGTGTGTTTTAGAGGTCTCTGCTGTTTAGGCAAGTTTTTGTAGAGGACCTCTGCTTAGGTGTGTGTGTGTGTGTTGTGCTTGGCTATGTGATATGGGTGGTGTGTTGTTTGTGCTGGCATTCTCCTCTTTGTCAGGAGTACTGACTGTGGGAGTAGAGAGCATGGATTCTAGGTTACTGATATAGATGCATTTCTCGCAAGTAGAAGAATTATGTGCTTGGAGAAGAGGGTTGTCAGTGAACATGAGGCAGTTGCTACACTGACTGGCAGGAGAAACTGATGGGACTTGTCCAGACATAGTATTCTGAAACTTCAGAAGGTGGTGCCTCCTTTTTGAGGAAAACTTACTATAAAAATATATAATTTATAATATAAAAATATTTTAAAAAGCCACAATGGGGGAGACAAGAGCCTTGGCCAGAATCTGGAATCCCAGGGGTGACTAGTGGAGGCCATCTCTGGCAAAGCATTGATGCCTGTCAACCACGTCATCCCAGGGCAGACAGATACTGGATCCCCTTGGAATGACACTAGAAACTAAGCCAATTGTTGAAGTCAATTATTTTTTGTTGGTATTGTGGTATCATTCTTGGTGAAGGTAGGATGCTGCTTAGGGCTAGGGTCATACCTGTCTGGGACACATACTCTGACAGCTCAATCATGTCTCTCTTCATGTAGTCCATAGAGGTACGTCTCAAGTCATTCACACCAACATGGACAATGACAGAGTCACACTTGTACCTGTTGTGGAGAGACTTAAGTGCATGTGTGATGTGGGGGATTCAGGCACTTGACAGACAACTGACCGTGTTCTTCACTTGTTGAGCCTGGTGAGGGGGATATCAGTGTGTCTCACTACTGAGTTGCCAATGACTAATATGTTTGGTTTATTGTTATGCCTTATGTGCTGCATTGGTTTATTGTTATGGTTAATGGGCTGTGTTTGTGAGACACTGATGTGTTGTCTGCTGTATGTGATGTGATTGGTGTTGTGTGTGGAATGTTTGTCAGTGTGTTTTGGAGGTCTCTTCTGTTTAGGTAAGTTTTTATAGAGGACCTCTGCATAGGTGTGTGTGTGTGTGTGTGTGTGTGTGTGTGTGTGTGTGTGTGTGTGTGTGTGTGTGTGTGTGTGTGTGTGTTGTGCTTGGCTATGTGATGTGGGTGATGTGCTGTTTGTGTTGGCATTCTCCTCTTTGTCAGGAGTACTGACTGTGGCACTAGAGAGCATGGATTCCAGGTTACTGATATAGATGCATTTCTCGCAAGTAGAAGAATTATGTGCTTGGAGAAGAGGGTTGTCAGTGAACATGAGGCAGTTGCTACACTGGCTGGCAGGAGAAACTGATGGGAATTGTCCAGACATAATATTCTGAAACTTCAGAAGGTGGTGCCTCCTTTTTGAGGAAAACTTACAATAAAAATATATAATTTATAATATAAAAATATTTTAAAAAGCCACAATGGGGGAGACAAAAGCCTTGGCCAGAATCCGGAATCCCAGGGGTGACTAGTGGAGGCCATCTCTGGCAAAGCATTGAGGCCTGTCAACCACGTCATCCCAGGCAGACAGATACTGGATCCCCTTGGAATGACACTAGAAACTAAGCCAATTGTTGAAGTCATTTATTTTTTGTTGGTATTGTGGTATCATTCTTGGTGAAGGTAGGATGCTGCTTAGGGCTATGGTCATACCTGTCTGGGACACATACTCTGACAGCTCAATCATGTCTCTCTTCATGTAGTCCATAGAGGTATGTCTCAAGTCATTCACACCAACATGGACAATGACAGAGTCACACTTGTACCTGTTGTGGAGAGACTTAAGTGCATGTGTGATGTGGGGGATTCAGGCACTTGACAGACAACTGACCGTGTTCTTCACTTGTTGAGCCTGGTGAGGGGGATATTAGTGTGTCGCACTACTGAGTTGCCAGTGACTAATATGTTTGGTTTATTGTTATGCCTTATGTGCTGCATTGGTTTATTGTTATGCCTAATGGGCTGTGTTTGTGAAACACTGGTGTGTTGTCTGCTGTATGTGATGTGATTGGTGTTGTGTGTGGAATTTTTGTCAGTGTGTTTTGGAGGTCTCTGCTGTTTAGGTAAGTTTTTATAGTGGACCTCTGCATAGGTGTGTGTGTGTGTGTGTTTGTGTGTGTGTGTGTGTGTGTTGTGCTTGGCTATGTGATGTGCTGTTTGTGCTGGCATTCTCCTCTTTGTCAAGAATACTGACTATGGCACGAGAGAGCATGGATTCCAGGTTACTGATGTACATGCATTTCTCACAAGTAGAAGAATTATGTGCAAGGAGAAGAGAGTTGTCAGTGAACATGAGGCAGTTGCTACACTGTCTCAGTATGTACATGTAGATGAGGCTGGCAAGAGAAACTGATGGGACTTGTCCAGACATAGTGTTCTGAAACTTCAGAAGGCAGTGCCTTCTTTTTGAGGAAAATGTATTCATGATCCAGTGGTACTCCTCATACAGGCTCATCATAATTCATAATCCAGCAGTACTCCTGTCACAATCTCATCATTATTAATGATCCAGTGGTACTCCTCCCTCAGTCTCATCATTATTCATGGTTCAGTGGTACTCCTCCCACAGTCTCATCATTATTAATCATCCAGTGGTACTTCTCCCACAGTCTCAACATTATTCATGATTCAGTGGTACTCCTCCCACAGTCTCATCATTATTAATCATCCAGTGGTACTTCTCCCACAGTCCCAACATTATTCATGATTCAGTGGTACTCCTCCCACAATCTCATCATCATTAATGATCCAGTAGTACTCCTCCCACAGTCTCATCATTATTCATGATACAAGTGGTACTTCTATCATAGACTTATCTTTATCCATATTCCTGGTATTTCCATGCAGGGGTATCAGTGACACAGTCTTTAAGGAAGCTGTACACTACTTTGTTCTGTATTTATTGAATCTAGCTCAGTATAATGCACCCTCAGTGCTACACCTTACTGCAGAAAAATGCAAACTGGTACCAAAGGAAACCTGAACTTGTTAATAGCTGAGTTAGCTTACAGCATCTTTTATAATGTTACATCATACAGGGTTGCAATCATGAGGCAGCCAAATAGTGCACATTTTGGATATATAACACAATATGCACATTGGTGAAACACGTGTATTCATGCAGCACTGTCATTTATTGACACGTGAAAAGTAAACAGAAACTCAATGTTAAGTACATACATGTTTGCATGCATGTGATAGCAATTGCAGGGGGAAGAACTCTGGTACAATACATGTGCAGTTTCACAGGAACAATTCACAGTGCATTACTCATAAAACAATATAGCCTGTGTGCTCTGCCCATCTTTTGGCTGCTCTGTAGGCTTCCTAATGTTTTCTCAAAGCCTGTGCATTGTAAGTTTCATTAAAATAAATACAACAAACACAAGGTGGTGCCTCCTTTTTTAGAAAAAGAATAGAATTCCATTTACTGTTGTAAAGATAAGGTAGTCTTTTACTTCTGGCTGATGATCTGTGCTCTAGTCGTTATTTTCCATGCCTGACCATCCATTCATTAACATGCAAAAATGTTAGTTTTTGTAAGTACGCAGATCATTAATTTTGTAGATGTGGTTACTTGCTTTCTTCTACCCATTATAACATGAGGCCACTTTACAAATAAAGTGGGTAAAAGACTGCATTTATGTCCCCTGTGTTCCCTTTCTAAGAAGAGGATGCTGCTATGCTATTTCATGCAGGTCCGTGCCTCATACTGCTTTCCATGTTTGTTGTATTTTGGTCAATGACTGTTGTGACACCAGGGAAATGCTGCCAGTCCAGCTATCTGGAATTTTGCAAATAATCATATGTCATTTGTGAATAGTAATATGATTCATATGCTTGTCCTACAAATGTAAGAGAATTGCATGCTATGTACTCAGCTTCTAGAATGTGACCACAGTGTAACCTACTAGAAAAGAACAGAAATGTATAAAATCTATATACCTGTGCAAATGTATGTTTTAAAGGTAGAAGCTGGAACATACAGAGTTAACTTGCAAAACGTCAAAAAAAAAATAAGTTGAAATCCAAATACTTTAGATGTGGTATAAAACGTAGTTTCTTGTCTTGAGAAATAATTACTAAGTCTAAAATGTAAAAGTGTTTTTATTGCTCTGTGGCTTTCTAGTAGTTGCACATCCGAGACATAGGTATTTTTTTCACAGAGAAATGTTAAATTTTGTTAAGTTTGTGTTAGCCTGGGAACTGAAGGCAGGTAGCAAAGAGTGATGCCATCTAGGCTAACCCAGCAGTAATGTTTTGATATTGATTTGGGAACTCTCTCAAAGACTGTGCATTTTGTATCTTGTCTTTGATCTAGAAACATCAGTTCATCACTTCTCATCTGCATGTATCTTGCTCTGTAAGTAAGTTAATCCAGGTAGAGTAATCTCTCAGATATAGATATGAATATAGAAAAGATTAGCTTAGATGATTTCTGTATTTATTTGAGGCTATCCTGCAATGTTGTTTTAAAATATTTCCTGTGATTCTGAACTCTGTAGTCACTGTGTTGAGTTATTGAGTATTGTCTTATTTTTTTATTATTTACTATTAAATATATTTAAACCTTTTAATTGTGGCTGGTTTGTTTAGAGATATTTAAGCTCTTAGAGTACTTACATATGTATCATGTGACACTGTACAGGCCACTCTAATAGCCTTAGTCTTGGTCACACTTACCATTTGGAAAATAGTAACATCACACAGTAGGATTGGTCACCCTTTGGGAAGGGCTTTATAGTAGCTGATAAAGAGCTGGTTGGTGGCAGTGATAACTACCTTTTAGTCTGGGCAGAAGTGGGCATAGCTAGTAAACCTGTGCCAGCCTTTCCCAGAAGTTTGTATGTGTGTGTGTGTGTGTGTGTGTGTGTGTGTGTGTGTGTGTGTGTATGTTCGTATATAAATCAAATCTCAAAGTGTGTGTGTCAGCTACTTGGGCAGGGACACGAAGCACTGGTTGGACAGAGAGGGTGCTGGAGGGTTTGGCTTGACTGATCAGCTGAGATCTTAACCCTATAGCTGTGCCAGTGGAGAGTCTTATTGAGGATCTGGAGAAAGAGGGAGAAACCAGTCCCAGACTGACTGTGATCTCTGTGTGCTCTTAAGGGAAATTATACGTTACTGTGTGTGTACTTGTTATCCTCCCAATGTGTACATCCCTCACTGGTGCTAGTGGTGAGGATTGAGGCTCCTTGATTACTGGGCCAGTGCAGGGGCATCACAACTGTATTTGGCATAGAGTGCCTCCGAGATAGCCTCTTCCTGTGTTCTTCTGCCGTGATGCTTTGTTTCATTGTTATGTTGTTTGTAAGAATTCAGCTCTGTGATTGACATTGCCCAGTTCATTGTCTCTTGTTTCAAGTTCTGAATAAAATGCAAAATCCTGCATTGCATCATTGTTTAATTATTTCCTGTTCTTCTTTTTCCTCTCTGAGCCATACGTTTCATGCATACTATCATTCTTTTGTGGGCTGCAGAAGATACATATCTTGAAGAAAGAAGAGAATCTCAGTTTATAGTATCCCAGCTCTAGTTTACTTGATCTAATTGTCAAGGATCCTGAGTTTGCCTCAGTAAAATAATCAATTAAGATAACACATGTAAGCATTGTGTTTATATTCCTCAACAGTATATCAATATGCATCATTAAAGGCTATGTGTTACCACATTTTAAGAAAGTGTAGAAAAGTTATGTGGTCCATAAGCTGGAAGAAATGTTTATACTTTTTAGGGGTACTGTTGAAAATTTTGAGGAATGCAAGTGTGTTCCTCCGAATTGTGAACATTTACTTATATTTAGGGAGATCACAAGTCCAAAATTACTGTAGTGCAGAGAATTTCCCATTCTCTGAAGTACATAGATTAGAATTCCCCTTCTTCATTTACATTGATCTTAAAGTTTGTATATATAAGGAGGAGATACGTGGGGGTATAGACCTGTAATACTGATGTGCAGGAGGCTTTCCACCTGGAAAAAATACTGTGTAATATTATATTTCTAACTTCATTATTCTTTCACCTGAATTTTTTTCAGATTTGTACATAGTATTGAGTCGCAGACTTCCAAAATGGCATTTTTTTTCTGGACAGACTGGGATGACGTGGAAACACAGCACTGCTAATGCATTTGCTAGATTAGTGCAAATATAGATGATGCCAGTGATTCATGAATTAGCAAGTGGGTTTTTTTGCCATTTTATATCTTACATTGTTTTTTCTTCTCCTTTGCATTTGCATTTTTCAATGCCTTTTTTCTTTTTCATTTTTTTCATCTTGTTCCCTCCTCCACTCACTTGCATCTTTCTGCCACATATTTATCAGGAGTCCCCCAAAACATTGACACTTTTGCACACAAGATAACATTTGAGGTAGAAAAAACATTTTTTGCTGCCTTTCCATCTTTCTCTTCTGTCTGTCTTGCTGTTCTGTTTTTTCCCATGTAATCTTATACAGGAGTTCTTCATAACACTGCTTTGTAACATGGGTTGCCATATGTTCCGGTAAAGTGAGCATGAATAGTCCAACTGTAAACTTGTCAGATTTCATTACATTTAAAGGGACAGCTTGCTGAAGTCACATGATTATACAATTCCTTTAGGCAGCACTATGCTTGTCCTGTGCTTTAGATGTGGAGATTGTGTGTGTGTGTGTGTGTGTGTGTGTGTGTGTGTGTGTGTGTGTGTGTGTGTGTGTGTGTGAATAGGGTTAGATTTGTAAACAGCATCCCCCGCACAATACCCGCAAGGCATAGACAACCTTTAATGTTATCTTCAGACTGAACTATATTGCAAGCTGTAGTACAAGCTTTATTTTACAACTATATTGACATTCACAGCGGCCCAGATTTTGCCAGATTAGGAATTGTAATCCTTTTTCTTTGCAAACTGATGCCTAGTACCTTTTTTCTGTAGGATTGATAGAATATTTTTAAAATGGGTATCAGATACTAAAAGTGTAAAAAAGTGTTTACTTGGTCTAAATAGCCTGAATTTGGTCAAGTTCACAAACTTATTCTGTTTTTTGCTTCATGTTATTTTATTTATGTATTTAATTATTTTGTAATTTGTTTTGTATGAATTTATTCTTGAATTGGTGGTGCAGCGGTAGCGTTGTTGCCTCACAGCAAGAAGTTCTCCCGTTCGATTCTCGGCTGGAGTGCGGGGAGAGCCTTCTGTGTGGAGTCTGCATGTCTTCCCTGCGGTTGGGTGGGCATTCGAAAGGCATGCGTAAATGGGCATGCCTTCGTTGAAGGTTGAATGTCAAGCTGGCACCTCGGCGTTCGTGAAAATCTACTGCCAATCATTAGCGGACCGGAGTTCTACTGTGGCGACCCCTAACCAGGAAAAGCAGAAAGACAACAACAACATTATTATTAATGAGAATCACTATCAGTGTTGAAGCCTGTTTTTAATGGAAGCTGAGAATTCTGTCTGATTAATTGACTTGTTTAGAATCCCACAGCAGGCAAACTGGGACTGTAAGAATCAGGTGTGCCAGACCTAAACGTGACTCATTATTGATCTATCTAGTCAATGTGTGAAAAACTGATGTGAGATTTGTGCATTTCCAATTTAAACATGGAGATTAAGATATCTCAAAATGTCACCTTTGCCTAAGATACAGTGGTCTTGGTGTTAGTATATAAAAGTAGCACACATGCCTGCTCCCCACAAAACTGCTTGTTTTTTAACTGATTTTTTCGGTTTGCACTTGTCAGTTTTCTGTTGAAATGTTGCCTCTTTATGATCACACAGGAATTAACTTTCTGTCATAGAGGAGAAACTCAAACTCAGGACAAGAGGATGACACTTGTTACTAGCACATAGCCTTAAACCTCTGTTATAAACATCCAGATATGGAAAGAAGAACACTTTCAACATAACTGTTTTACTGATTCATTCTGTGAGTTAAGCGCTTTTGTTTTTAAAAGAAACAAGATGGATAAAGTCCCAGATGGAATTCTATTTGATCAGTGATTTCTACAGACTAATTATTTCCCTTCATTGTTATTTCTTGCTGCTGTTCTTGAAACTGCCATTTCTGGTAGTAGTTAATGAGCACTTGATTTGACTATGTAGAATGACCACAATAATCTCTTTTGTTTTTGATACATGTGCAATGGCAGTGTTCTGGGTGGGGCATCACTTAATCCGCAGGAGGTTTTCAGCTGGTTGGGCTTCAGTAAGCCAAAGTAGACCCCACAATATTATCGTATTTACCTTAACATTGGTCAGCACTGCATTCAATGCCAGACTTGTGATACACAGGTAAAAAATGGTGGTTAGGGACCTTCTTTAATATGTGGGGGTTTCTTTACTGAGGGAATTCATGACAAGTGCACTGTTACACATGATGCAAATATGCAGAGTGTAAGACTGCTTACTATTTTCACATAGGCATCTACATGGATACTTCATACAGAACACATAGACTGACAATGATACAGATTTATTACCCTACCATCAGGCAGCTTTTGTTAACAGTACAATTACTTCCCTGTTGGATACAGACCAGAATTTTAATACTTCTGTCCAGCCATGCATTGTGTACTGCTGTTTCTGACAAATGCAACAGTACATCTTACTTCCTTTTTATAGCACGTGCCCTGTGTGCTATGCACATCACTAGGTGTTGTATTTATGTAATTGTGTTATTGCCAGCTCACATCACATTATAGCATGCAGTAAGATTTTTTAATTCTGAAATTTGTTAGTCCTGGAACACTGAGGATGAATGTGCGAAAATGGGAACTTACCTAAACTAAGTCCAAGACTGCTATGTCTCAGAGCATTCAGTTTTCCCAAGGTATGATTAATATCTGTAAGCACAATACATCATACTGAGAGATGCAGGAGGGCTTGTCAGTTTACAAAATGTAACTTTAAAGAATAGCAATTTTAAACATTATGTGTTCTCTTCTGGTTTTGCTGTTGTTTTTCATAATTAAAAAAGTAATTTTAAAGACGAGCAGCAATTGTTCTCTTTTAGTTTTGCTGTTTGCTTTTCATAGTTGCAGGTCTCTCCGCTATGGGTCTCAGAATTACAAATGGAAGCCTGATACATGACTGTTGGGTCTCATGTAGGAGATTGGAGAGTCGGTATTGATGGAAGTACTAATCCAGGACAGCCCTGTAGAATCTTGGAATGGTTCTGTGCAGAACTGCCAGCTAGTAATGTACATGGGCGGAATTACAAATTAATGTTTCAGGCATGGCATAATGGACAAAAGAAATCCACCCTTCTGCACTAACCAAGAGGTCAGATGAAGACAGAACTTGCTCTTCTTCATATTAGTTTGTGAATTATATAAGCTACATTAATGGGCATACCTAGCATATACCTACTGTCTGCTGTTTCTCAAGATGTTCTCAAATTGAAACTACTTTGTTATAACTTACTATGAGCACAAGGCTCTAACTGTTAGAATAAATTGTATATAAAGGTGGCCTTTTGTTCCCTAGTCATTATCTTTTATCAAAGCAAGACTTTATTAGGAAGTTTGAAAAAGCAATTATGCCAGAAGGAAAAAGGGGAGAAAAATGAAACCTTACACAAAGCAGGTAAATAAAGGCAATACAATCTGCCAACAAAGGAAGGGGTGCTGTCTCTTATAAAACAAACAAATGAGTATGTATAACACATGACTTATGTACAAAAAACAAAAAAACAAAAACACTTTAGCTATCAGAGGATTCCTGAGTATATCCTCCTTGGGATGACATGTTAAACTGAAGCCCCATATGCCTGAATTGGTGAGAGCTCAGGTGGATGTAAAAGATCCCATAGCACCTATTAAAAAGACTAGAGGTCCTTTATTTAACACAACATAAAACATTATTCACATATTTACAAAATGTATATATTTACAGACACATATGTACAAATTTATTGCTTACTATTTATTATTTTTCTTATAACATCATTTTTATTACTCTTCCGTAATTGACCCCGACTCCTTCTTCCACAACCATAATCTGATGTTTTGGAAAATATATGACAAAACTCCTTTTCCCATTAAACAACATTTCACTCTCTGTTTCATTCCAAATAACCCATATTACATAAAATAAATTCTTATTTACCCTCCTCACATATTCTTTCTTCTTATTCTTACAATATACATATATAATCATATTCACATCTATATAGTTTATGTCATCAATATTTTCAAAAAAAAATTTTCGCACTTTTTTCCAGAGTTTCACCACTCTTTTACATTTCCAAAACACATGCTATTTCTTGCCTCCTCCCCGCAAAATAAACACACTCTTTCAAATTTCTTTTTATGTTTATAGACCCCTTTACTACTAACTATTGCCAGTCTCCATAGGAAACCATGACATGCTAACATCCTGGTACACCACTTTTTCCTTACTTTAATGGCATCAGTCACTTCTGACAAATTTTCCAGTGGATATACATAATAATACTGTTTCATCAAATTATTAAACCACATCCTTCTCTCCTTCTCTATATTATTACTTTTTAATTTCCATTTTAGTATTTTTCCTGGTAATTTTTAATTTCTTCATTGACACACTCTTTTTCTTATTCTTATCATCTGCCAGAATTGTTTGGATTATATTTAAACATTTTCACTATTCAATTCATATTCTTTTTCTTTACCCACTTTAATACACTACATACATTTAAAGAACCAGAATAAACAACTAGATTAGTAACGGGACTTGTCCCCCTTCATCTTTACTCATATGCAACACACCTCTTTTCATTGGATTTAATCTTGAACCCCATATGAAAGAAAACTACCAATTGCACAATTTCCTTTCCATATTTTACAGGAATCATATAAACTTTTGACATATATGCTATTTTACCATTAATAAGGAATTCACCAGATAAACCTTTTTCCTGAAAGTTAAACTATATCTTCCACAGAAAACACATTTCTTTTATCAACATTTCCCATTGAATCACAACAACATTTTTTCTCCAGATTTTATCACCAGGAAAAACACTTTATTTATTGAAAAACACACACTCCCAATTCATTACATCACCCAAACCCTTACTTTTATCTTTATTGAAGGTTATTCCCATTTCCTTTAAACATCCATTCAGACAAACCACTTCCCTCATCTTTATTTTGATTTTAGCAGCAACATCTATATCATCTATGTATGTCAAAACTACCAGTATCTGTACCTCCTTTGCATCATATTTCTAGCCTCTTTCATATTATAAGCTACTTCACTGACTATTCCATTCATCATCAAAGCAAACAATATTCCACTTATGGGACATCCTTGCATATTTCTTTACTCAGCCACCCATTCACTAACACTTTCACTGTATTATTCTGATATAATGACATATACACTATCCTATTTCTATTACCTATTCTATACTTATCCATAGAATCCAACAACGCATCGTGTTCCATGATATCAAATAACTTGCTAATATCACCTACCATAAGTTAAACATCAGCCCCTATTAGTTATATCATAATCCACAATTTCTCTCATAACCAGTAGCAATTCTTGACATCCCTTCCTTTTTATACCACATAGATTTTCTTCCTTGATATCCCTCATCCTTCCTTCTATTTTTGTCTGTATTTCTCCCATAAAATGTTATAATCCATGTTATTTAGCATGATTAATTTTCCAGTTGCTTATTTCATTCTTCTCATCTTTCTTGCATATAGGTTTTAATATCCTACTACATAACTCTTCATAAATGAAACCCTCCTTCAACCATTCAGTTAGTACATATTCAAAATACCTCTTTGCCAGTCCATTAATTTCTTGTACATCCCATACCCCTGTAGCATCTAGACCTGATACTGAATCAACGTTTACTTTGAGTCCTTCATCCAATTCACTAATGATAATTTGTTTTTCAATTTCTTCCTTATCTCATTCTGGAAATTTATTTATATTGCAGTCTCTCTTATTTTTCCATCCTTTTACTCTTATACATATTTTCCACATGCTTTACTACAATACTCATAATTTGTGTTCTTTTTACCTCTCCTTTTAGATTTTCATTTCTCTCATTGTACTAATATCCTCCTTTACTATTTTACCCAAATATGCATATACCTCATCCCTTCTTCCCTGTAAATATCTCTGCCTAAACAGTAATGCGTTAATGTTTTCTTTATTTTTTATATATTTCTTTTTACATATTATAATACTGTCTTGTATTATTCTCTAAATTTTCTGATACATTTCTATAAATTTTCCCGTACTCTAATTTCTCTTCCTTTCTTATAACATCCTACTACTCTTCTTAAATTCAGTCTGCCACTCAAATCAGTTTTTATAGAAGTCCTTCATGGTTACATGATCTTTCCATCACTGCTATACTTCCCATTCTCCTATTTAACCCCTTAAGTTCTCACTTATTATTTTTTATTCCATTTCCTATTTTAATATACTCACTTTCTGCCATCTCCTCCATTCATATTACTAAATAGTCTGAAGACCCCTCTACAACTGCACCACCATTTGCTACCCCCAAGCCTTCTGATAATACAAAATAATAAATTTCAGATTGAAGTGTTCCCCCTTCTATAAGTCCATTGACTTTTGATTCACATAGCTAACTTACCATGTTTTATAACTTCCTGTATTTTTTAATCTCAGCCTTTCTTTTAAAGACTTCCCCTTAAGTCATAATTAAGTCCCCTGAAATTATAATTGTCATGTTAACCACCACTTAGTCTAAAATTTGATGAAACAGATGGATTCTTTTCTTGCCAGTTATATATGGATATAGTGTTATAATTCTATAAGCATATTATTTCTACCTCACAACCACAACTGTTAACTTTCCCATCCTTACCAATATTACATCTAATGTTTTCACTGTTTCTTTACATAACAAAGCCACTTCAGAACATCTTTAACTTCTTAAGTTCCATATTATATTTCCACCCCACAATATTTCTGTTTAGTACACCATTCTAGTATCTGTATCATTCTTACAGTGTTAATAATATTTCTCACATTTACTGAAAGTATTCTAAAATGGTTGCTTTTTATTGTTTTTAAGTTTGGGGAAATGTTTTTAAATTCTCATTTTCTTATTTTACTTGTTCTGAAACTGAATATTTTTCCTAGTTTCATGTAAAATAATCCTCAGTCATCAGAATCAGATTTTTCACTGTCTAGAACTTAAAAACAATCTTAATGTCAATCCCTTCTCCTGACCTCTCTGACTGCATGCAAACTCATACCTCCTTTTTCCCCCTCCATATTTTTATTTCTTCTACAGTTTCTTCTTTCCCTATTTCATCCTCTTGCTCAGCCTCTTGTTGTTCTTCCTCATATATTTTCTCTTCTTTTTTATTAGTTACAGGTTGCTCTATGAAGTCCATCTGAATGTGCCTCTTTTTTATACAACCTGCTTTCAGCCACACACTTTTTTACTATATGGCCTGTCTTTCTGCTCTGATTATATTGTATCTTGTCACAATAATTAATTAAATGAGAAAAGTCCCCACAAAAGAAACATGATTTAGGCTGACCAATATATTTTAATGTCCCTCTATGACCAACCAGAAAAATAACACCTGGCAAGGTTTTATTTTTCAAATTTCCAAAAAAAGCTTCCAACCTCCACCCTTCATTCCATGTTTTTCTCGTCTCTAATTTCATGGTATTATACTGAATGCATTGTTAACATCTTCTTCTTCTTCTAGTTTATCAGTTTTAAACTGTAAATTAACATTTTAACATGTAAGTTAGTACCAGAAAACAAATAATTGTTCTATGGATAAATGCCCTTCTTTTTTTACACTGTTCCAGAAATTTCACCATTAGCCCATCAACTCCAGATGTTAAGTCATCAAAAGTCTAAGCCCATATATATATAAAAGACAACATTTTTCAGCCTTAAATTAAAGAACAGTTGCCAAGTTATATGCACATAACATCTATCTATTGCAGTGCAATTTCTATTATGCTCACAGTGGGTTTTCTCTTCTTTTAAAAGCAATTTTATTTACAGTTTGTTGTTGCTCTCCTTTTTGCCTGCTGTCACTGCCTCATAAGTTTTAACTATTGTATTCTTTCCTGCAACAAAACTAGATGCCTTCTCAGTTTGTTACTGCTTTCCTCTTTTGATGTATTTTCCTGCTGTATAAGCTTTACTTACTGTATTCTCTGCTGCCAGCTCACTTGGTTCCCTCTCCACATTTCCATTCTCGACATTTCTGAAAAAGGTATCTCACATTTCACTCCATGAAACAGCAGAACTGTCACCTGGATTTTCCAGCTCAATTATTTTCAACATAACATCATCTGCAAGCCCTCTTGATGCCAGTTCTGTTATCTGAACTACTCCAACGGACTTCCTTACTTCCTTCTCCATTGAGACAGCTAAACACTGCTCATTTGTATCATCTAGCACACAGGAACCTTTATCTGCATTCTGATACTGCATAACAAACACATTTCCTGCACCTTCTCCCTTTCCTCCTACAAACTCTCCATAGCTTTTCTCTCCTCCTCCATGCTGTTGCTTTCCTTAGCCCTCTTCCTTGCTGCTGTAGGAGCCCTCTGGCACAGTCTTGCAGCTCCAAAGAGTAGGGTAATTCCTTGATATCCTGGCCAAATTTTCCCTAGTAGTATAAATACCATCTCAGGTCTTCCCTGAAAAGAGACTACAAGCCTGCTGACACTAACCAGGTCAACAAAGACTAAATAAATAAAATACATGAAATAATTAAATAAAATATGATTATAATTTTACAGACCATCACCATTTCTTCATCATTTTATTATTTTGGTAAGTTATAAACAAAAGTAAATAATAAGATCAGAATGTCTAATTCAGTCATTAAGGACTGATCCTTGGATAATTCCAAAGTAAAAATTAGCCCTACTGCTTCATTCATAAAAAAGATAAAACAGGACTGTGGTTACTAGATGAGTTTCTTTAAAGATTACCTGTTTGTAACATTCATAATCAAACATCTACAGACCAAAAGTCTTCTTATTCCTCCCAAATTATCTAGTAATTGATTTTTCAGTAGTCCATGAATTTATATACACATCAGAAGATTAAATCACATATTTCTCTGTCTGCAATGTACATTGGTAGAATAATATGGG